>NC_057750.1:16390341-16491987 GCF_004010195.1 Chiloscyllium plagiosum
GGCTGTGTGTACGAGGGTGTGTGTTTGTGCGAGTAAGTGAGTGTGTAAGGTTGTTGTATGAGGCTGTTTATGCATGGGTAAGTGAGTATGTGAAGGTGAATGTGTAAGGCTGTGTGTATGAGGGTGTGTGTTTGTGCTGGTAAGTGAGTGTGTGAGGGTTAGTAAAGGAGGGTGAGTGTGTAAGGCTGTGTATATGAGGCTGCGTGTGGGTAAGTGAGTGCGTGAGGGTGAGTGTGTGGGGGGCTGTGTGTGTGTGGGTAAGTGAGGGTGAATGAGTGAGGGTGACTGAGCTTGCACACTGCTTGACTTCCCATTTTCCCAGCCCTCTGCAGGATCCAGGATTAATGCCGGCAGTTTAGTTGAAGAAACTGTGAGAAAGCAGATCGACAGGAAGCGATGTACAAACACTGACAATAACATGGGCCCTAGTGAGATTTCTGGCTCAGCCGCGATAAAGGAGTATTCAGTCGCTCTGAAATAACGACTGGATGTGTGAAAAGGTCAGGCCATAGAGACGAAAGTTTTCTGTTGCTTTTGTTTCAAGTTTATAAACAGATTTTGTATATTCACCCAGTTACTTTTTTTAAAATCTCCAGAATTGTTTCGTTTATTTTTTCTCTTACCCAACCCTGCATCTTCCCCTCTTTCCCAGCAAAATTCCTCCTGTGGGATCGTTAAAGGGTCAGTATCCACCTCTGTTCTCCCCTGCACTCACTAAGTCCACTGATTCCCGCCCTCTGTCACACAGACTGACTCCACCCCTTGCCCGAGCTCATCGGCTGCCGAAGCCCTCAATTGCACCCATCTCAGTCTTGGCCGGCCTCCTACATTCTACCCTCGACAGCCTTGAGGTCATCCAATACTTTGCTGCCATGTCCAAACTAAATGCCACCCACTACAGCCCCAGTCCACACTGACCAACATTTGCCTCTGATTTTGGCAACAACTTGATTTTAAAATACTTATCTTTTATGTGATTTTTTCCATTTTATTCATTCATGCCAAATAGGTGTGGCTGGATAGGTGAATATTTATTGCCCATCCCTAATTGCCCAGATTCAATTGTATCGCTGTGGGTCTGAAATCACATGTAGGCCAGACCAGGTAAGGACGGGAGTTTCCTTCCCGAAAGGACATTAATGAACCAAGTGGGTTTTTCCCGACAATCAATAATGGATTCATGGTCATCACTGGACTCTTAATTCAGGACTTTTATTGAATTCATATTCTACCATTTGCCACGGCGGGACTTGAACCTCAGTCCTCAGAACGTTACCTGGGTTTCTAGATTAACAAAACAAAAACTGAAAGAATTGCGGATGCTGTAAATCAGAAATGAAAATAGAGATGACTGGAAAGGCTCAACAGGTCTGGCAGCATCTGTGCAGAGAAATCAGAGACCTCTCCTCAGAACTTGGTTCTGAAGTAGGGTCACTCAACCTGAAATGTTAACTCTGATTCTTCTGCACAGATGCTGCACTTTTCCAGCAATCTCTATTTTTGTCTCTAGATAAACAGTCTCATGATAATACCACAAAGCCAGCACCTCCCTCTAGGTTCATATCCCCCTGGTGATCTTGCCCACCTCTCTCTACTCTGTAAACCTCTCCAATCCCATCCCCCACACTTGATCCTCCAGGATTTCTACTCTCCTCAACTATTGACCTCATGCACATCCTCAATTTTAATCACTCCAATCATTGATGCCTGTGCCTTCACCACCTGAGCTGCAAACTCAAGATTTCTCTCAGTAAAGCTCACTAACTCTCCAATGTGCTCCTCAAGACCAACTTCTTTGACCAGGTTTTTGGTCATCCATAACTAATATTTCCTCATGGAGTTATAAACACCTGGGCAAGACAGTAATACTGCTACATTACAAATATAAGTTGTTGTTAGTAAGCATTAGGAACTGGAATTCTGACTGACATTTTGTCTGTAGTTTACCCCAAGGGACATTAAATAAGACTCTGGCTGATAGTTATCACTAAAACTAATAAATTGGACATTTATCACGCCACTGGGCAAAAGTGAGGACTGCAGATGCTGAAAATTCAGAGTCTAGATTAGAGTGGTGCTGGAAAAGCACGGCAGGTCAGGCAGCATCTGAGGAGCAGTCCTGATGAAGAGCTTTTGCCCGAAACGTCAAGTTTCCTGCTCCTCGGATGCTGCCTGACCTGCTGTGCTTTTTCAGCACCACTCATTTATCACACGACAATTAGTGTGACATTGCAGCAGACTAGAATCTAGATTTCAAACAAAGTCAAACTTCAATTAATTAAAGTTGACTGTTAAGTGTTTCAGAACATCCTGAGATAGGAAGTGGGAGGTGATATATAAATACAAACCTTTCTTTCTAATTTGGAGATTATCCTAATCTTCAAATAAAAATTAACATCCATAACAACATGGCTACAGGGGAAGCCCAAACCATACACCTTCACGCTGACTTCCTCTGAGATTGACGGAAAATGGACAGAGCGATTCCACAACAATTTCTTTCCACATATCAGTAGAACTTCACAAAGTACTTCACAGAAGCTTCATCACACAAAGCTTGAAATGAAGCACAGAGGATGTTACAACAGGGGAGGCAGATTTTACAGAGCATCATAATAGGGAGAGACACAGAGAGAAAACGACAGACAGAGGGAGAGAAAGAGACAGAGAAGGAGAAAGAGAGAGAGAGTGTGAGCAAGAGGGCATTCCACAGCTTTAAGGTTTGGACTGAAGACACAGCACTATTGGTGGAGAGAATAAATTTGGGGATGCGCAAAAGGCTGGAATTACAGGAACATCGATACCTCACAGGATTGGAGGAGGTTACTGAGATAGGGATAGGGAGGGATTTCAACACAAGGATAGGAATTTTTCAATTGGAAGTCACCAAGCCACAGAGGTGATGAGTAAACCAGTTCATCTGTCCACTTATGCTGGACCAAAGAGACTGTTCCTATACTATTCTAATGTTCTACGTTCTACATGCTGGCAGACCTGCTGAGATTCTCCAGAAGTTTCTGTGTTTGTTTCAGATTTCCAGCATCCACGGCATTTTGCCCTTTTTATGGGTTCGGATAATTGAATTTCAATGAACTGAAGTCACAAAATGGGAGAGTGGCTGAGCACATCTTGGTACAGGCCCCCCTCCAAGCCACTCACCATCATGACTTGGAAATATAATGCCGTTCCTTCACTGTCATTACATCAAAATCCTGGAATTCCTTCCCTAATAGCATTGTGGGTCAACCCACAGCACATGGACTGCAGCAGTTCAAGAAGGCAGCTCACTACCACTGTCTCAAGAGCAACTAGGGACAGGCAATAAATGCTGATCCAGTCAGCGTCTCCCACATCCCCGAAATGAATAAAACAGTGCAGTCTAGAGTTTACAAGACATGGGATAGTTTTCACAACTAAAAATGAAATGAAAATGCTGCCTATTGTTTGCTCACAAGTTCCCCTCCGTTGCTCTTTCTCTCACTGTGGGACCCACAATAGTTTTCTACGTTTTGTCATAGTGAGGTAAGGCCACCACAGGAAATTGCTTCATTGAAACCAAAAGGCAGGAAACAATGAGACCAGGACCTTGGCAACCCAAGGGAGTATTTGGAGCATTGCAACACCAGAAGAAACAACATAAATCACTCCAATATGACCAATATCTCCTGCCACTTCACTCCGTGACTGACTGTGAGAAAAACTCATTCTGTAAATGACCGGTAATTGCTGAATGACACAGAGTCTGGCCATCATGGGCCCTTTGAAACAAAATAAAAATCAGTTGAAGAGTTAAGAGACAAAGGGAATTGAAAAGAAATTATTTTATAGATATTGTCTCTCTTTCTGTATAACTTCAGGAATAGCTAGGAAGAAACGTTATTTTACATCTTGGTTTGGCCACAGTTGGGGTGCTGTCTTTGTTCTTCCATGAGATGCAAGGCTAGTATTTGTTTCCAATCCCTTATTGCTCTTGAACTGAATGCCTTACTTGGCCATTTCAGAGGGCAGGTAAGAGCCAAACATATTTACTGTGGATCTGGAATCACATATAGACCATACAGGCAGAGCCAAGGGCTGTGTTGGTCTGTCGATAGATGCATTTAACTGCAGTGAGAGATATACATGGTCATGCAGTTGCTGAAACGTGTCATTGGACAAAGATACCACTTGTCTTACTGTGTGAAAACACCAAGTCACATGCTCTGGACTACCTTTATTGAATTAATTATTTCTTAATTAATTCTTTAATTACTTTGCCATTAGACATTGCTGATTTTAAAACCAGGTCTGATGGCACACTGGGTTTTCAAAGAGAAACAATTCAGTGCTGAGACAAGACAACCAACATGTCACATCATCTCCCAGCAGAACTCGATAACAGGCTGATCACATTGCAGTAACTCACAATCAAACTTCTAGAAAAGAAAACTTGCAGATTGGATCCAACGGCAATATGTCTTAGGTTCCCATGACTTCTGAGATGAATCAAACAGTGAGCAAAGTTGGAAACAAAAGTGTTTGAGACCAGATAAAGGGCCCTGGGAAGAGTAGGTTCTCCACTGTGCTGTGAAAAAAACCTCTCAAAACAGTAATTTCCAAAAGGAGTAGTTATGTGCATTCACAATAACAAATGGAAGGATAAAGGTGCTTTGAGTAGGTGCTTTGAGGCCAAGGAAGGTTTGGAGTAAAGAAAAATAGCATCGCAGCCGGGACACGTTCAAATCATGTAAAGACTGCATCTTTTATTTTTGGACTGTGTTCTGAATATGAGAAAAATGGACACTTTTAAAAAGTATGAAGTATATAGAAGACAATTTTATGAAGTATGTAGAAGGAGTTGTTTACAACTTGGAAAACAAGTAAAGCTAACTGATACATATGAGACAATGTTATGTTTCGATGCCAATGAGTCCAAATAAATTAGCCTCATTTTTGGGGAGGGTTAGGGAGAGCTCAGCATAGAAACAATCCTCTTATTAGTTTGGATACAGATTAAGAGACACTGTGAGGGAAATATAAACTGAAGAGTTGAGAAACTTTCAACGGCTGGCTTTATCAACATCTCTGTCCTCTTTGTCTGTAAAGTTGCTCCCTCCAATTCTCTGCCATAAGAGCAGGAAAACTACTTTCAGAGAAATTGAGAGAAATAATTCTACAAACCAAAGGAAAGTAAAGATTTCAGGTTCAACCTACCAACAAGTGAACTAAAAATTGATTGTTGCTAGGCAGATAACATCAAGTCATCATCAATGAATTGAAAAGATTATGAGATTAACCCACCCAATTTTGGTTTCTGAATTGGTGATACAGATCTGTGTTTCCTAAATTATGTTTTCTGTTATTCTTGTCTGTTTCTCTTGTGTGCTTGTCTGTTTTAAAGGGAAAATGTTTAAATTGCATAGTCATAAATTAGCAATTTATTTTTCCTTTATTTTATCATTGTTAAGGAAAATAATTTGATTGCAATGATTATTTTCTTGCTAAAGACGAAAATGTGGTGTGCATCTCTTTTCACCTGAATCAATTAGGTAAATCGAGCATTTTGGTAATTTAATTTATTGGTCGCATTTGCGCAATTCTGGGATGAATGGGGCCTCAGTATGTGCACATTCTCCCAGGAGAGTTATAGCAACACCTTGTCAATGATGTTGCTGAAGTTAGATCACGAAACAGTGATACTGCTGTGACTCGTGCTGGTCTAACCAACCTTTTTCAACCTTTGGATCTCTCTCTAACAAGCTCCTCAAGGACGGTATGTGAAAAAAGTGGAATGACTGGAAGATCGGAGAGAGAAGACATTCACCAGGGAGGGCAGCATATGGGCCGTGGTGCTAGCAATCCTGTGTGAGTGAATTATAGAGCCCTGAGATAAAACAAGAATGGATTCTTATTCAAATCCTTCAATAAATATCCCAAGCACCTGATGATACAGAAGAATATTGGTGGAATGATATGGTTGATGATGAAGTGACTGCTGATGAAGATTACCATGATGATCTGTAAGCTAATGCCTACCAAGAATCAGATTGGGCTGAGTTATTTATGGATGCTGATACACTCTCAGTGCCTACTCTGCTGCCATGCAGCATTTTTTACTGCATTGTGAGAAAAGCTGAATTAAACTGGATACATTTCTATAAAGTACTTTTGTTTTTGATGAATTTGATAAATTTGTGAATTTCGTGGACAAAGATTAACATCCGTTTCCACGGAAGTTATAAATAAAAACAAAGTTTGGCTCCATTATATTAGTTTTGGTGTGGGGTTGATGGGAACAGTAATAATTCAGCAAATCTGAGAGAGCAAGGTGATGAAATAGTGGGGGATATTGACTCTTCCAAAAATGTCACTCGCCCAAAAGTCAACACTTTTTGACTGAAAATCTTGCCTTGGATTTTCAGTTAATACAGAAGTAAATATGGTACTTTATTAAATCCTCCTACAGTGTATAAGCCACCTTCACAGATCTTTGCTTACAACAGTCCCTCATACCTTGAAAGTGGACTTGCAGGGAGACAGGATGGTGAAGAAGGCGTTTGGTACACTTACCTTCATTGGTCAGAACTTTGAGTATGGGAAATATCATGTTGCGGCTGTACAGGATATTGGTGAGGTCACTTTTAGAATACTATATACAATTCTGCTCACTCTTCTGTATGAAAGATGGTGTTAAACATGAGAGGATGGGAAAAAGATTCAAGAGGATGTTGCCAGGACTGGAAGGATTGAGTTATAGGGAAAGGCTGAATAGGCTGGGGCTTTTTTCTCTAGAGTGTCACAGGCTGAGGGGTGACCTTATAGAGGTTTATAAAATCATGACGGGCATGGATAGTGTGAATAGCCAATTTTTTTTTCCTCGGGTGGGGGAGTCCAGAACTAGAGGGCATAGATTTGAGGTGAGAGGAGAAAGATTTAAAAGAAACCTAAGGGGCAACATTTTCATGCAGAGGGTGGTGCATGTAAGGAACGAACTGCCAGAGGAAATGGTGGAGGCTGGTACAATTACAGCATTTAAAAAGCATCTCGATCAGTATACGAATTGGAAGGGTTTATAGAACAAAGAACATAGAAGAATACAGCGCAGTACAGGCCCATCGGTCCTGGATGTTACGTCGATCCAAGCCCACCTAACCTACACTAGCCCACTATCCTCCATTAGAGGGATATGGGCTAAATTCCGGCAAATGGGACTAGATCAGACTGAGATGTCTGATCGGCATGGATGAGTTGGACTAAAGGATCTCTTTCTGTGCTGTATGACTCTATGACTCCATTCTGGTTAATAAATTTATAGTGTGCAACAGCCAGAATTGGATACAATTCACTTGCGATTTTAGCTAAGGTCTAACCATGTACAATATAAAACTTTTGCAAACCATCCTCGCTTTTATACTTCAAACTAGGGATCTCTTATGCTTTCTTTACAGCTCTATGAATCCTTTGTGCACATGAATCCACAGGCATTGCATTTCCACTCTAATAATTGTGTTTATATTGTCTCTGTCATAGTTGCAAAGATACCACTTCACTTTTTTTGCTTTAAATTTTATTTGCAATGCCTCTGGACATGTGTTACTTTCCTCTAGGCCAGCATTTGTCAGCCATCCCCAATTGAGAAGGTGGTTGTGAGCCACTATCTTGAACCTCTGTAGTCCGTTGATGCAGATACACCCAGAGTGCTGTCAGGGAGTGAGTTCCAGGAGTCAAGAGAGTGGTGCTGGAAAAGCACAGCAGGTCAGGCAGCATCCAAGGAGCAGGAGAATGAGAAAAAGGGGGGGGGGGGGGGGGGGGGGGGGGGGGGGGGGGAACATACATGGGAGTACAATAGGTAGATGGAGATGGAGGTAATGGTGATAGGTCAGAGAGGAAGTGGAGCGGATAGATGGGAAAGACAACGGACAGGTCAAGAGTTGGAGGCTTGGGACTGGGATAATGTTGGGGGAAGGGAAATGAGGAAACTGGTGAAACCCACATTCATCTCATGTGGTTGCAGCATCCCAAGGCGGAAGATGAGGCGTCCTTCCTCCAGGTGTGAGGTGGGTAGGGTTTAGCGATGGAGGAGACCCAGGACCTGCATGCTCTTGGTGGAGTGGGAAGGGGACTAGAAGTGTTCAGCCATGGGGTGGTGGGGTTAGTTGGTGTGGGTGTCCCAGAGATGTTTTCTGAAATGATCGCAAATTGGCATCCTGCCTCCCCAATGTAGAGGAGACCACATCAGGTGCAACGGATATAGTAGATGACATTTGTAGAAGTACAGGTGAATTTCTATTGGATGTGGAAGGATCCATTGGGGCCTTGGACAGAGGTGATGGGGGAGGTATGGGCAAAGCGAAATGTTGATTCCGCCACTCCTTGAATGCTGCCAGATTTGTTGTGCTTTTCCAGCACCACACTCTTGACTCTGATCTCCAGCATCTGCAGTCCTTACTTTCTCCTTGTGAGTTCCAGGATTTTGTTGCAGTAACACTGAAGGAATGGTGACATATTTCCAAGTCAGGATGCATTATGGCTTGGAGGGTGTAGTATTCCCATGTATCCGTTGCCTCTGTTCCTGGTGGTAGAGGTCATGGGTTTGGAAGGTGCTGTTGAAGGGGTTCTGGTGATTTGCTGAGGGTCACCTTGCAGATGGTACACACTGCTACCACTTCACTGGTGTTGAAGGAAGTGAACTTTGAAGGTGGTGGATGTTGTATAATGGTGTAAGAGTCTGCAAAGAACAAAGAACGATACAGCACAGGGACAGGCCCTTCGGCCCTCCAAGCCTGCGCTGACCCTACCATTTTACCCTTCCATACTAAGATCTATATCCCGCTATTCCCCTCCTATTCATGTATTCATTCAGGTGTTTCTTGAATGCTGCTATTGTGTCTGCTTCCACCACCACCTCTGGCAGTGCGTTCCAGGCACTCACCATCCTTTGTGTAAAACATTTGCCTTGCACAACTCTTTCAAACTGACCCCGCCTGCACCTTGAACCTGCGCCCCCTAGTAACTAACCCCTCCACCCTGGAAAAAGCCTCATAGTTTCAATTCGATCCATGCCATTCACAATCTTATAAACTTCTTTCGGATCGCCTCTCAATCTCCTCCATTCCAGAGAAAACAAACCCAATCTATCTAACCTTTCTTCATAGCTAAGATCCCTCAGACTGGGCAACATCCTGGTAAACCTTTCCTATACCCTCTCCAAAGCATCTACATACTTCTGGTAATGTGGTGACCTAAACTGTACACAATATTGCAAGTATGGCCTAACTGAAGTTCTATAAAATTGCAACATAACCTGTCTAGCCTTAAATTCATTGCTCCTTCCAATGAAGGCAAGCATGCCACAAGCCTTTTTTAACTACCTTATCAACCTGCACTGCCACCTTCAGTGATCTGTGGACCTGCACACCCTGATCCCTCTCAATACTCCAAAGGGTTCTGCCATTCACTGTATAATTTCCACCTGTACTTGACCTTCCAAAATGCTCACATTTGTCCGGATTAAACTCCATCTGCCATTTTTCTGCCTATGCCTCCAATTGATCTATAACCTTCTGTATCCCCTGACAATCCTCCCTATCTGCAACACCACCAGTCTTTATGTTGTCCACAAACTTACTAATTAGATGAGCTATATTTACCTCCAAGTCATTTACAGCAGCAGTCCCAGCACTGATTCCTGTTGTACACCACTAGCCACAACCTTTAATTCTGAAAAGCATCCTTCCACCTCTACCCTCTGTCTCCTGTGACTAAGTCAGTTCCGTATCCATCTTGCCAGTTCACCTCTAATACCATGTGACTTCCCCTTTTGTACCAATCTGCCACCTCAAAGGCTTTACTGAAGTCTTATGTAGACAACATCAATTGCTTTGTAAGGGTTAATACTGAGGCATGCCTTAAGCACCACGCACCATAATGATATCAAATGGGCTTGATGGAAGAACAGCTAGGGATCTCAAAGGAGTAAAACCTACCATCTGAGTCCTTCTCATAGTTTCTGTAACAGTATCCGCCTTATGAATGTATCCAGTACTTGGTTGCTATTATACTAAAACAATATGCCCTGTTTGAGACAAGAGCTTATCTCATTGGACTACCAAGAGGTTTTGCTCTATCACATGAGACCAAATAAGCCCTGTAGCGTTCCTATCCTAAAAGAGGATTATGGGGCAAATCCACCTTATAATGAATAATTGTAGATGAGCTCATCAACTATGATAAACATAGGGATGAATTGCTCAACTGGATGGGGTGTCAATCGATGGGCTGCTTTGCCTGGCATGGTGCTATGAGTAGTGCTGAATCTACATTCATTGAGGCAAATGAGGAACACTCTATCACAATCCTAACTCATGCCTTGGACATCATGCACAGGTGGATAGTCCCACTCCATCAGGTACCAAATAGGAGTTTTGCAGAGATAATTTGGGTGCAGCCAAATAGCTAGGTCTTGATGAGGTTTCTGAAGATAGCATAAGAGTTAGCAAATTAGGATGGTGCATGTTATGGGTCAGAGGGTATGAACCCTAAAGACTGATGTGATGGAGAGAGGGGAATGCAGAAAAAGTGGAGGATGGTTTCATCTGATAAGGTCCGAAGGGATGCTTGAGACCTAATGGAGAAAGGAAACAGGTGATGGACATATCAATGAAGGGTTAGTTAAGTGAGAACTAGTTGTATAAATATGAGGAGATAGTATTCAGTGAGGTTAAGTTTAATGGTGAGTTAACTGAAATTAAGATCTCACTAAAAGTGTGGATTTGGATGCATTTAGACTTTAGTGTTGTTTGCTATCATTGTTCTTCCTTCAGTTTGCATGTGTCCTTGTGTTGACAGTGGAAGAGGCCCAGGATGGACATGTCATCAGAGGAGTGGGAGGGGGAGTTGAAATGCCTGGCAACTAGAAGGTGGTGTTGATTGGAGCAAATGACCATAGATGTTTCCTGAACAGGTTCCCGAGTTTGTGTTCAGTCTTTCTGATGTAGAGGAGACCACATCGGAGCAATAGATGCAACAAATCAGGTTAGAGGAAATGCATGTAAATCTCTGCTGGACTTGGAATGATTTTTTGGGGGCCTTGGGAGGAGGTGTGAGGGCAGGGTTTGCACCTCCTGTGGCCGCAGGGGATGTTTCCAGGTGTGGAGGAGGGGTTAGTGGGGAGTGTGGACCTAACGAGGGAATCACGGAGGGAACAGTCCCTGTGAAAGCGGATAGTGGTGGGGAGGGAAATATCATTTTGGTGGTGAGCTCAGACTGGAGGTGACGGAAGTGATGGAGGATGATGCGTTGGATTTGGAGATTAGTGGGGTAGAATGTGAAGACCAGTGAGACTCTATCCTTGTTGTGGTTGGGGGGTGTGGTGTTTGAGGGCAGAGGTGCAGGAAATGGAGGAGATGTTGCTGAGGGTGTTGTTGATTACAGAGGAGGAGAAATTGCAGTCCTTGAAGTAGGAAGACATCTGGGATGTCCTGGAGTGGAATCACTCCTACTCGGAGTAGATACAGCAGAGGGAGAGGAATTGGGAGTTTTGGGGCTGGGGGGGGTGGTGAAGGTATTTCATCTGGTTCCAACCTGAAACATCGACTCCCCTCCTCCTCTGATTCTGCTTGACCCACTGTGCTTTTTTCCAGCCCCACTCTTTATCTTCTCTGACTCTCCAGCATCCGCAGTACTCACTATCTCCAATTTATTGGACACAAACAAGCTAGAAAACTGGCTAATAAAGGGTGCTAAATAACAAAAACTACAAAACTGGAGTGAATTTGGGGTGTACGCTGAGAGCTACCAGATAGGAACAACCAGCATTATTGTTTGGATATGCACGGAACAGAAATTGCAAGATTAGGCTTCTATGGCAAAAATAAAGCTAGCTTCATGAGGTTTTAAGGGAAAAACTGGGTCTGAGATATAAGAACAATGGCAGGAAATATAGTTTGAAATTCTTCTTGGCTATGTTAGCAACAAATGCTTGTGAGTGGAGATCAATTGAAGTTAAAGCTGTATTTCTGCAGGGAGAACAGTTTAAGAAGAAAGTGTTTCTTCGGATTTAATTTTTAAATTTTGATATTTGTCAGCATGGTTTTACTAAAAACTGAGCAGACCCTGCCAGGTTTTACTAGCACCATGATGGAGCACTTTCAGGCATCTTTATGATGCATTTAGATGATTCCTTTTGAGGGAGGGAGCAGTGAATTTGAAAATAAATAGGATTATAGCAAAAATCGCATTGGAAGTCAAGCTTCCAGGGCTTTTAAGTACATTGGATTGGAAATCAGATAGAATGGGTTAAGTATTGCTTTGCAACACAGTCAATGCTGGAGAAACTCAGCAGGTCTGGCAGCATCTGTGAAGAGAAAGACAGAGTTAATATTTCGAGCCTGGTATGATTCTTCCCCATTGCTGGGCCAAAACCCTTTTTGACTTATCAATTATTCTGTTCACTCCTGAAACAGTTGTGAGAACTCACTGGCCCAGGGCCTGTAGTGTTTTGATGAGCAGTTTACAGGACTCAGAAATCATTAGCATCCCACCCACTAACAGCCTGAGGCAGGCAACAGGCAATGAAATACAACCTCAGAGAAAATAAATAAAGCAAAAGATGCTTGAAGGATACAAGTGGATGTCTGAGTTTACCCAAAGATTGAAAGAAAATGGCTGTGTTTAATATGCATTCTGATTGAACACATTTAAAAGTTTTAAAGATTAACACATAGCTAACTAGTATCTCTTTTCACCAATATTAGAAAAGGATCTAGAGCTTAGTTTATAGATCAATCATGATCTCATAGAGTCACAGAATCATACAGCATGGAAACAGACCCTTTGGTCTGATTAGTTCATGCTGACCACGTTTCCCAAACTAAACTAGTCCCATTTGTCTGTATTTGGCTCATATCCCTCTAAACTTTCATATTCATGTGCCTGCCCAAATGTTGTAACTGTACCTGCATCCACCACTTCTTCTGGCAGTTCATTCCGCACACAAACCACTCTCTGTGTGAAAAAGTTGCCTTTTAGGTCCTTTTAGATCTTCTTCCTCTTGCCTTACAATTATGCTGTCTAGTTTTGAACTCCCCTACCCTAAGGAAAAGACCTTTGTTATTCACCATATCTATGCCCTTCATGATTCTATAAGGGCATCCCTCAAGCTCCTATATTCCAGGGAAAAAAAGTTCTAGCCTACCAGCCTCTTCCTCAAACTCAAACCTGAATAGTGGAACAGACTTGAGGAACCGAATTATCCTCTTATCCCTATGTGCCTAAGAAAATTACAAGACTGTTTGTTCTTCCCAAGGTAGTGGACATAGTCACTCTCTTGTTTTGTTCTATAAAACTCCTGTGAAATGCCTTGGATTGTTCCATTATCTGAAAGGCACTGGACTAATGTAAGGTGCCGTTGAGGTAGTCCAAAATGGCCTTTCTCAAGGAGATGCATTATCCGTGAAACAGTTTCTACTGGGTAATGTTGGTGAGAAGCAGAATCTGTGTAGATCGTTTTTACCACAGGGATAGCATGGAGCCATTGACTGACATCAATTAACTGGCTTGACTGAGGCTAGGAGAAAGTGAGGACTGCAGATGTTGGAGATCAGAATCAAGATTAGAGTGGTGCTGGAAAAGCACAACAGGTCAGGCAGCATCAGGAATGAAGGGCTCTTGCCTGAAACGTCGATTTTCCTGCTCCTCCGATGCTGCCTGACCTGCTGTGCTTTTCCAGCAGCACCCTAATCTTGACTGAGACTAGATCAGTCTGCACTAGCCAGGCATTGAAAAGGACACTCTCCTGGTCTCTCTGGCTTTTTACTGATGGATCTGCACCCTACGCCCCACTTCCCCATGACTACACCCTCTACTCATCTCCAAGGGAGGGGTGAGAGGATTGCAAGGTGGTGAGCTTGGTTGAAAACCAGCTGCACTAGCAGGCAAAGTGACAGGAACACGCAGCCTGGGAAATGTGGAGTCAGATCTATTGTCGGGCATGAATGCCAGGAATTGTATGCATTGATTTCATTGAAAATGCATCCTGGTCACAGTTGCAAAACCAGGTTCTTTTTGTTTACATAGAAATACTTTAATTTCAAACATGCATCAGTGGCTGTGACTGTAGCTTGAGATGGTTGAGACCAGTAAGGTAAATCAAAAATCATCAGCTCTGAACTCCTTCCTATTACAGTATTAAGGTTCTGTTGGGAGGCTCTGCACAGTTTTAGCCCAAGGCAATTTTTTTCTGCATTTCAATGTGTTGTTGTTTTCCTGCTGGGTTATATTGGTTAGCTCATACACAAATATCTCCGTAATTCCAGCAACCAATGGAGATTGTTAGAAAGGAAAACTGATTTCCGTCAAGTTATTCCTGGAGGTCATCTGACATTGTTGTTTTTCAGCAGCTTCTGACTTTTTTAACGGAGCCCAAAACTCTTATTACAGACTACCTTCCCGGTGTCACATACATGGCTGGTTGGTGGTCATAGAATCATAGAGAGCTACAGTATAGATCACAGTCCTTTGTCCCATCATGTCCACGCTGGGTCAAAAATAACCATCTGACTATTCCAATTACAATTTCCAGAGGTGGCCCATAGCCTTATATGCTTTGGCTTTGCAAGTTCTCATCAAAATACTTGTTAAATATTGTAAGGGTTTCTGTTTCTATCAGGTTTCCCACAGGCAATGTGTTCCAGGTTTTCACCACTGAAAACTGTTGGATTGTGTTCTCCTGTGAGTTCCCCATGCCTTGATAGAAGTCCAGGCCAGGCTTAGTAACAATTAATTTAAGTTTATTTCTTATCATGTTACACAATTGTAAGGCTACCGAGCAGTATGTTTGTCTAACTTTGGACTGTTAAGCGGGCACATGATCACCAAAGTCAACAAGTGTGACGCTGGAAAAGCACAGCCAGTCAGGCAGAATCCAAGGAGCAAGAGAATGTAGGTTTCAGGCATAAGCCCTTCATCAGGAATGAGGCTTGTGGGCTGGGGGGTTGGGGGTAAGGTAGCTGGGAATCTGCTAGGTAGATGAAGCTGGGGGTGAAAGTGATAGGTCGGAGAGAAGGGTGGAGTGAATAGGTGGGAAGGAAGATGGATAGGTAGGACCATTCAAGAGGGCGGTGCCCCGAGTTGGAAACTTGGTACTTGGATAAGGTGGGGAATGGGGAAATGAGGAAACTGGTGAAATCCACATTGATCATGTGTGGTTGCAGGGTCCCAACGCAGAAGATGAAGTGTTCTTCCTCAAGGCATCGGGTGGTTAGGGTTTGGCGACGGAGGAGGCCCAGGACCTGCATGTCCTTGGCGAAGTGAGAGGGGGAGTTGAAGTGTTCAGCCACGGGGTGGTGGGGTTGATTGGTGCGGGTGTCCGGAGGTGTTCTCTGAAACGATCTGCAAGTTGGCGTCCTGTCTCGCCAACGTAGAGAAGACCACACCAGGTGCAACAGATACAGTAGATCACATGTGTGAAAGTAGATGACATCTGTCAGATGTGGAAGGATCCTTTGGGGCCTTAGATGGAGGTGAGGGGGGGAGGTGAGGGGGTAAGTAAGGGGAGAGGTAAGGGGGGAGGTGACTGGGGGAGGTATGGGTGCAGGTTTTGCACTTCTTGTAGTAGCGGGGGAAGATGCCGGGAAGGGAGGGTGGGTTGGTTGGGGATGTGAACCTGACAATGGAGTTGCGGAGGGAATGGTCCCTCCAAAACACAGATAGGGGCCACCCCTTGAACCCCAGCCCTCCAATCGCAACAAGGACAGAAGCCCCCTGGTCCTCACATTTCACCCCACCAAACTCGGGATACTGTTATGACACAGGGTAAATATCCCCTGCTAATTTACACCAGTAACACAGAAATGATTTAATCCGTGCTGTTATCTGTTAAAATTCAAGAGTCCAAGAACTATCCCGACAATCACTATTTAGAGTAAAAATTAACAACTTTATTCTTTTTTAAAAGTCTAACAGAGAATAATTAACTAACAACTATCTGCAACTCCTTCCTCTAACCTACCTTTTACTTTCCCTTCTATAATACCGGTCCAATAAAACCCCTGATTACAATTTACCAAAAAACTCAAATTTCGAAACCAGCCAGCTGTTGAATCTTCTCTTTGTATCTTCCTCTGTCTTCTTTTCTTCTTCTTAGGGATTTCAATTTTACAGGTCACTGATAGATAAAGGTACCTCTAAGAGAGCTCTTCTGCGAGCAGTCTGCATATGTTGGTGGCTTGGCAGTTCTCCTCCAACTGTTCAATTTTTTTTCAGTTTTATACCCCAAAGTATCGGGTCATTTCATTGGTGTTAATATTGCCAAAATACTAAATTCAAACTTGATTGGAGTTTCATATCTTGGGGCATAATTTAAACTGATTGGCCGACTTTTTCTCAAAGCAACCCAAGTACTGCTAGTTGCTGGACCAAATGTTACATTGTAAATTCGCCAGCACTCTGTGTGCTTGCTAAGTTCTTCAATGCTCTTAAAGGTACAGAACCCCTCTACACCTTCATAACAGTACATTGCATTATCCTGTGCTATTTCCGCCATCAGAGACATATTTCCCTCCCAACCCCTATCTGTGTTTCAGAGATACTATTCCCTCTGTGACTCTTGTCAGGTCCACGCCCCCCAGCAACTCACCCTCCCCTCCAAGCACCTTCCCCTGCCACTGCAAGAAGTACAAAACCTGTGCCCACACCTCCCCCCCACACCTCCGTCCAAGGTGCCAAAGGATCCTTCCACATCAGAGATTCACTGTATTGCCACACATGTCATCTTCTGTATCCGTTGCACCCGATGTGGTCTCCTTTACATTGGGCAGACAGGACTCCAGTTTGTGGATTGTTTCAGAGAACATCTCTGGCACACCCGCACCAATCAACCCAACCGTCTCGTGTCTGAACACTTTAACTACCCCTCTCACTCCACCAAAGATATGCAGCTCCTGGATCTCTTCCTGCCAAACGCTAACTACCCGATGTTTGGAGGAAAAACACCTCATTTTCCGTCTTGAGACCCTGCAACCACACAGCATCAGTGTCGATTTCACCAGTTTCCTCATTTCCCCTCCCCCCACGCCCAGTCCCAACCTTCCAACTTAGCACCGCCCTCTTGAACGGTCCTACCTGTCCATCTTCCTTCCTGCCTATCTGCTCCACTTATCACTTTCACCCCCAGCTTCATCTACTTATCACATAGCCAGGTACCCTCCCCCCAGCTCCACACCCGCTCCCATTAATCTCTCAACACCCCCCATTCTTGATGAAGGGCTTATGCCCAAAACGCCGACTCTCCTGCTCCTCGGATGCTGCCTGACCGGCTGTGCTCTTCCAGCATCACACTCTTCGACTCTAATCTCCAGCATCTGCAGTCCTCACTTTCTTCTATATGATCACCAAATTCACAGTGACATCTTTGCCTATGTAAAAGCCCACTGACAGAATCATCACTGCATGGTCAGTGTGTGGTTGACCAGCTGAGGTTCAGTAACTCACATTTTTCCTCCCTAAGTCAGAACATTGTAGATTCAACTCCAGTTCCAGTAGTACAAGTACTGTAGTATAGCAGAGCAATACAGGGAAAGTGCTGCACTGCTGACGGAGCCATTTCTGAGCTGAGGTTCTGTCTTTCCACTCTGAAGATTATAAAAGAGTTTACATGGCTAGTGTTCTATTTATTCTTTTATGGGAAGTGGACATTGCTGTCTAGACTGGGATTTATTGTGCAACCCTAATTGCCCCTTGATAAGGTGGAGTCCAATCATTTTCCTGAACCACTGCAGTCCATTGGGGTGTAGATACACCAAACAGACCCTTTGGTCCAACCCGTCCATGCCGACCAGATATCCCAACCCAATCTAGTCCCACCCCACAGCACCTGGCCCATATCCCTCCAAACTGGGTGCTGGAGGGTGGGACTATATTGGGTTGGGATAGCTGGTCAGCATGGATAGGTTGGACCGAAGGGTCTGTTTCCATGTTGTACATCTCTATGACTCTATGGCTCTAAGTTTTCGAGAGGGAGTTTCAAGATCTTGACCCAGCGACACTGAAGGAATAGCAATAATATTTCCAAGTCTTAGAGAGGGACATGCAGGTTGTGATGTTCCCAAATATCTGTCGGCTTTCTAGGTGATAGATGTCGTGGGTTTAGAAGATGTTGTTGAAAGAGCCTTAGAGAATTGCATCTCACTGATGTACACAACCATAGTTTACACCTGTACTGAAAGTCCTAATGTGAGGGAACGAATGCAAAACACTGCAATTGTTGGAAATCTCAAATACACATCAAGATGAAATGTTAACTGTTTCTCTCTCCATAGTTAAAAATCACACAACACCAGGTTATAGTCCAACAGGTTTATTTGGAAGCACTAGCTTTCAGAGCGCTGCTCCTTCATCAGGTGGTTGTGACCGAAAGCTCATGCTTCCAAATAAACCTGTTGGACTATAACCTGGTGTTGTGTGATTTTTAACTTTGTACACCCTAGTTCAACACCGGCGTCTCCAAATCATCTCTCTCCATAGACACTGCCAAACCTACTGAGTATTCCCAAGCTCTCTTGATTTGTAGTCTGAGGGGGCTTTCTGCTGTAACTATGGGATATTCATGGCGGGGAGATGAACTTTCGTGACTCCTTTTGGAGCAACCAAAAGCATGAAGGGAATAAATGACGTTCAGCTGCACACCTCCTTCCTGACCTGTGCACGTTGCACAAGCGCAGCCTTTGGTGAGGCAGTCCTCTTCCTGTAAAGTGCAGTGTTCTAGAGCAGGAACAACATTCAACAAAGCAGACTGCAGGGTTGTCCTGTCTGCAATCGTGAAATAATCCCATAAACAAGTGCAACACACATCAGAGAAGACACATGATTTTTAACATCAAGTACTGCTTTTGTTCCATCTGTTATAAAATCCTTAATAAGTCAACATAACAAAAGTTTGCAAGGACTCTGAAAGGAAAGATTGTAATTTACATGCAAATCACTTGCATTGTCTTGTCACTCTGATACTTGACATCAGAACATGTTGAAACTTGTTGTGACATCACTGATGTTGCAGATTTTTGTTTCATTTGATGGGATGTAGGCGTCACTGACAAGACCAGCATTTGTCGCAGCCCTAGTGGTCTGCTAGGCCTTTTCATAGTCAACAATATTGCTGTGAGTCTGGATTTGCATTCAGGCTAAACCAGGGAAGGCTGCAGATTTCCTTCCCTAACAGATATTGGTGGAGCAGATGGATGTTTAAAACAATCAATAGCTTCATAAACTTTCTTTTATTAATTGCTTTGAAATTCTACTAGTTGTAGTGAGACTTGAAACCATTTCAGCAACACGTTGGCATGGGTCTCTAGCCCAATAGACATTACTGCTAGACCAACACCTTTCCCTAGGAGACAGACATCTACCACCCAGATCATAGAATCATACAATAACATAGCAATGAAGGAGGCTATTTGTCCCATTGTATCTATGTTGAGTCTTTGAAAAAGCTACCCAATTAGTCCCACTCTTCCTACTCTTTCAGCAAGTCATCATCACTAAGAGGTGGGATGGGAAAGTCGATTTGAGTAGGACTCGAGACATAAAAAAGGACAAGATTTTTCTCATCTGTCATCTACTCTGACTCAGAGAGGAGCCAATTGGAGCAGCAGCCGCAGCAGAGGACAGCAGCGCAGACCAGAGCAGAGTAACTGTGACCATGAACTGAGGCAACAGAGCTGCCCAATAAATCTTGAGGGGTGGGACCCAGATTGAGGTCAGTTGGAGCAGCAGCTAAACTCCAACAGGAACCCTGCCAGAACCTGAAAAGGCCGACAAAAGTGATATTGGGGTAAAGCAGTGAACTGATTGGTAGGTGGTAGGTAAATTGATTTTGTCCATCTTAAAAGCTCCATTCAGGAAATATATGAATTCTAGCTTTCTTTTAAAAGAAACCTTACTTAATTTTCTACTTGTCTTAAACCTTAACTAAAGGTATACAAGGGGAGCTCAGTCCTGTATACTTCATGGCCTGCAGTGTGTGAGAAATCTCAGATTCAACAGACAACTGGATGCCTTGTTGTCTGTAATGATAGAGATGTCAAACCATAAATGTAAGAAGTTTGATGACAAAGTTTTCAGATGACCTGATAATTGGTCGTGTGATATATAGTGAGGAGGAATCTTAGTGTAAATGTGGTCAAATTGACTGAACAATGGCAAATGGATTTTAATCCTGAAAAGTATGAGGTGTTTGGGAGGAATAACAAAGCATGGGAATACGTAATGAATGGAAAGTCCAAGGATGTGCAGAGGATTAATGAGAACTTGATGTACAGTCCCCTGAAGACAACAGTATAAATGAATAAGGTGGTTAAGAAGGCATATGGAATACTTGCCTTTGTTAGTTATAGCATTAAATACCGAGAGAAGGAGGCTACAGTGAAGCTGTATATAATGTTAGTTAAGCCACAGCAAAAGAACTGGGTCTGCACAGTGTTTAGCACTACTGCCTCACAGCGCCAGGGACCCAGGCTTGATTCCACCCTCCAAACTGAATGTGTGGAGTTTGCACATTCTCCCCATGTCTGTGTGGGTTTCCTCCTGGTGCTCCAGTTTCCTCCCATGGTCCAAAGATGTCCAAAATTGCTTATCATGTCCAGGGAAATGCAGGCTGGGTGGATTAGCCATGGGAAATGTAGATTACAGGGATAGGTTAGGGGTGTGGATCTGGGTGGGATGTTATTCAGAGGGTCAGTATGACTCAATGGGCTAAATGGCCTTCTTCACACTGTCAGGATTCTATACTGTGTGCATTTCTGGTCACCAGGCTAGAGGAAGTTGTGGTTACACTGGAGAGAGTGCAGAGGAGACTCACCAGGATGTTACCTGGTCTGGAGTTTTTCAACTATGAGGAAAGTCTAGATAGGCTGAGATTCTCCTTAGAGCAGAGAAGGCTGCTGGAAGTCCTGATTGAGGTCTACAAAATTATAAATGCCATGGACAGGAATAAACGTCTCCCATAGGAGGATGTTCAGTTAACGGGGGGCATAGATTTAAGATAAAAGGCAGGCTATTTAAAGAAAGAACTTTTTCACCTAGAGGTTGTTGGGCATTAGAATTCACTGCTGAAAGGAGAGTAAAATACACATTAGTGAAGTATTTAGACAATCTTTTGAAATGCCAATAGCATACAGGGCCAAGTGCTGGAAAAGGGACTAGAGTGGATAGGTGCTTGACAAATGGCACAGACATGATGGGCCAAAAGGCCTCTTTACATTCCAGTACTCAAAAGGGGAGCCACGCTTTGCCATGTAAATACTGGGATCCTGGGAACTGTCAGACCTGGACTTTCCTCTTGTCGCCCTAGGATGGGACTCTTTAAGGATGAGAACTCCACTGGCAGCATCAGCCAGAAAACCCATCCTGACTGAAGCTTCTGGTCAGTCCGAGGCTGAGAACTGCACTGTGTCATTGAAGACCCAGGCTGCTCATCCATGAAGACTGTAACTGGCAGGAAGGTGAGTGGGAAATCACAGGGAGTGGGCAGTAAGGAGAGGGGTTCATCAGGGCTAGAGACTAGGATAGGCCACCTATCCCCAGATCAGGGTAAGAGGATCCCTCCCTTCCCCAATCTGGCTGGCAGGTCACCTTCGATCCCCTGTCAGGAAGGTAACCACATTACTCGCTAGGAAAGCAGGTAATTGGTTGGTGATACATTGAGGCAGTTGAGTGGTCATTAATTGATCACTGAAGGTGTTAATTGGTAGCAGGTTCAGACAGCCTGCTGAAAATGTTTCATCCTGTGTTATGTTTAAATCATCAATTGAAGAAATGAAAATTCAGTCCCGACAAAGCGCAGACTGTCTGAGGGTCAGTTCGAAATGAGTGCTGTACTGTCAGAGGGGCAGTGATGAAGGAATGCTGCACTGTCAGAGGAGCAGAGCTGAGGGAGTGCCACACTGTCAGAGGGGCAGTGCTGAAGGAATGCTGCACTGTCAGAGGGGCAGTGCTGAAGGAATGCCGCACTATCAGAGGGGCAGTGCTGAGGGAGTGCCACACTGTCAGAGGGGTAGTGCTGAGGGAATGCTGCACTGTCAGAGGGGCAGAGCTGAAGGAACGCTGCACTGTCAGATGGGCAGAGCTGAGGGAGTGCCACACTGTCAGAGGGGCAGAGCTGAGGGAATGCTGTACTGTCAGAGGGGCAGAGCTGAGGGAGTGCCACACTGTCAGAAGGGCAGAGCTGAGGGATTGCTGCACTGTCTGAAGGTCAGTGCTGAGGGAATGCTGCACTGTCAGAGGGGCAGAGCTGAGGGAATGCTGTACTGTCAGAGGGGCAGAGCTGAGGGAGTGCCACACTGTCAGAAGGGCAGTGCTGAGGGATTGCTGCACTGTCTGAAGGTCAGTGCTGAGGGAATGCTGCACTGTCCAAGGGGCAGAGCTGAGGGAGTGCCACACTATCAGAAGGGCAGTGCTGAGGGAGTGCCACATTGTCAGAGGGGCAGAGCTGAAGGAATGCTGCACTGTCAGAGGGACAGTGCTGAAGGAATACTGCACTGTCAGAGGGACAGTGCTGAAGGAATGCTGCACTGTCAGAGGGGCAGTGCTGAAGGAATACTGCACTGTCTGAGGAGCAGTGCTGAGGGAGTGCTGCAGTGTCAGCGAGTCAGCTCTCAGGGAGTGCCACAATGTCTAAGGGGTAGTACAGAGGGAGTGCTGCACTATCAGACAGTCAGTACTGAGGGACTGCCACACTGTCCGATGGGCAGTGCTGCACTGTCTGAAGGTCAGTACTGAGGGAGTGCTGCATTGTCACATGGTCAATACTGAGGGAGTCTTTCTGATAAACATTTTAAAAATCTGTGTCAAAGAACTCTGCTGTTCTGGGCAATATTTGTAAATCCCACATCATCACAGTGGCAAAAGCACTTATTAGCCTGTAAAGTGCTTTCAGCAATCCAGGGGCTGGGATATGCACTATATAAATTTAAATTACTTTTTTTTATCTTTTGAACACAAAAATGGTGAAGGATTTCACCTGATTGTAAGTAATTCAGCATAAGTCAAGCAGCTGTAGGAAGATATGCAGTGAAGCAGGTTTTTACTCATGTTAGTACAGTTTATCTGTGATTTCATGTTTGCACTAATTTCTAAGTCTAGCCTTTCTAGATGAGGAAAGAGTGGTCCTTAGTAATGAAACCTACTGTAGTAATTGGAACTAGTTGGATCTTTTTAAGTATGAGATCCATGATTGGGCCAGTCAGGAAAGCCCTGGCTGATCAATATAACAGGAGATCAGAATCTCCTCAGAAAAAAAATATAACCAGGAGATTAGAATCTCCTTAGTTCAGGGGATTGACTCCGAGCTGGCTGGCCACAGTGTACAGAGTACAAGTAAACAAGGATGCCTTGGTGATGGGAGACTGGCCTCTGTACAGTTATTTCACCTTCCATGGTTGATTAGCCTTCTAATGCACATGACCTAAGCTGTGACCAATAATGATCGATTGAACAATGTTAGAAAGCAAGGTGAGAAAGCAAACAAGTGAACAAAGGAGAAAGACTTGTGTTTATATTTATATTGCACTTTCCATAACCAATGTGTTTAAAGTGGTTTACAGCCAACTTAAGTTTCTATGTCACTTTTGCAATATAGAAAACACAGCAGCCAATTTCTACTCAACTTCCAAACCTGCAGGTAACAAGGGAACATCAATAACTGCAAGCTCCTCTTCAAGCCACTCACCATCTTGAGTTGGAAATAATATCTCCGTTTCTCCACTGATATCAATTTCCCTAATTGTGAGGGAAATGTTCTGCAGGGGTTCAAGAAGGCTGCTCACCAAGAAGGGTGACTGTGGATAAGCAACAAGTGCTGACCTTGTGTGCAACATCCACATCCTGTGAAGGAATGAAAACAAACTCACACAAACAATCGATAATGGTGAGATAATCTGATTTTTGTGAAGTAAATTGAGGAATAAACATTGCTTGCGCCTCTTCAAAATACTGTCATGTGATCTGACTAACTGATATTGATACTAGAGAAGTCAGATCCCAGAGTGAAACCTAATTTGATGGTTTAATTTTTGCTGTTCATTACCATGGTAATTAATCGCTGGAACATGTTCACATGAGGTTGCGGGTGTTCTTTCACAGGATAATACAAGTTCATCACACAAAACAAACAAACAACATAAGCAACAAAATAAAATTTCAACCTGTTTCCCAGCAATATCCTTTACAGATCCTCAGTCCCCAAAAAAATCACTCTTATTTTAATTCCATAATTTCTTACTTAACTGATTCTTTTCAGTTCTCTTCTTGGATTGTTGAGACAGAATTATGGCGACTTTCCAGTTCTATTGGCCTCTTTTCAGTTATGATGTCCTAAATTCGTTTTAGTTCTGGCAAATTGAAAACTTCCATGCAAATTCTTACAGCTTGGAGACTTTACGAACTATAATCTTCTAACAGAGTGATAGTTCTGCTTTCCATAACCAAACTACAGAGTAGCACCCAGTTTGTTTTTTATATACATATATATATCATAAAACTCGCCAGACTAAATGCTACATTAATTAACTCACACTTGACTGAATCACATGCTTTCTTGGAAATGATGTTTTTAGGTCACTGTGTCAAATGACTCTTTTTTAAAAAAAAGAATAGCAACCTTCTCAGAATTGTTATGGACCAGCCAGACCCCCTCAAAACATTTCAAGAAAGTAGCCCAGACCCTAACTTTGCTAATTGTTTTAAGCAGGTGTATAGTGGTTATTCCAGGAGAGATGCAGCTGGTCAAACCACTTATTTTTAAACAAAGATTACCAAATGAAACACAAACAAAAGAGAACAGAATACCAAATAACTTAATGGTGCTGTTTCCAACACTTGCAACAATCCCCATAAACACCCTTTGGCACAAAAGGTAAAATCAAACACAGGGTCTTACAGGAGAGAAGTCAGAAAGAGAGATTGGCATGGATCTGCTTCTTTGGGTCCAGCAATTGTTTTCATCTCTGCTATTCTAGAACCTAATCAAACCAGAGAAAAGCTGAGCTGGGAGAACTGGCCACTCCCTTTTCATTGTACAAGTTTTCTTTTAAACTGAAAAGCCTTTTTCCTGAGACAGTATCCGTTAGCTATAATCAAATTGGCCCTAAAATCCTTCAACTTAGACTTTTTGGAGTCTGTGTCTTTTATGACCTCACTGATAGAAAACCAAGGACAACATACCTTAAAGGAGCAGCATTGTCACAGAATGGATACATAAGACCATCAATCTCTACCTTAAAAATCCAAATTTGCAATTGGTAGTAATATATTATACACCTTCATCATATGTGGGATCCTTTATATCCATCTAGGAGATCACATTGGAGCCATTGTTTAACATCTCATCTGAAAGATGGCACCTCCAATAATGCAGTTCTCCTTCAAGACTGTACTGGTCATTTTGTGCTCAAGGCTAAAGTAGGACTTGAACTCAGAACCTGGGGACTTTAGAGGTAAGAGTGCTACCATTCTAAGTCATAAAGGACAGAAGGAAGCCACTCAGCCTATTGTGTCTGTGCTGGCTCATTGAAAGAGCTATTGATTAATCCCACTCACATGTGTTTTTCTGTCGCCCTATATAAATTTGATTAGTTTATGATTTGTATGATTTCACTTTTAACAACAATAGCTTCTGTTCCTGAGCTTCCTGCAAAGTAATAGAAAGAGACCATTTATTTAAAGGAGTTTGAACGGTTGCCAAACCCACATGGATTTGGAGCGCAGCTGGCTGAGGGCAGGTTAGGAAAGTTCAAATATTTTGTTTTGTTTTGAATAGAGGCAAGACATTTTTAAAAATCAACAGTAACAACTGAAAGAAAATGGCAATTTATCTTCCAAAAGACAGGGAAAAAAATCAAAAATTTAAATTAGGTCATTTGTCCAAACCCACTCACAACAAAAGAATCCATTCTGAACAACTGAATCCTGGGCAGTTCATCACAGATACATATGTCATAGGTTTACACTGACCAAATAACTGAAATTTAATAGGAATTAGGAACGGGAGTAGGCAATTCAGCCCTTCATGCCCACTCTGCCATTTAACATGATCATGGCTAATCTTGACCTGGTCTCACCTCCACTCTCCGACCTGTTCCCCATAGCCCTTTATCCCATTCTTCATCAGAAACATATCTGTTTCTTTCTTGAATCTGTTGATTGTTTCGGCCCCCCACTGCATTCTGTGGAGATTCACAATTCTCTGAGAGAAGTCAATTCTCCTCGTCTCAGTTTTGGATATATTTCCTTTCGCTGAATACCTATGCCTACATATCTATACAGCTACGCCGCTATATCTAATGTGTCATAAGTTTTATGGTTCCAACTGGTATTACTATCGGTCAAGCCAGATCCCAGACTGAATGACAGAAGAGTGGCCTGAAGACAGCATCACAGTTGGGATGAGGAATCAGCATTAGCTGGAGAAGAACTTGGAAGTGGGAGGGTTTGGATCCAGTTGTCATGGTCCATGGAATTGCCAATGACATAGGTTGAATTAGGAAAGAGGTTCCACATGCCAGCATGAAACACTAGGTACAAAATTAAGAAGCAGAACCCCACAGGTAATAATCTCTGAAAAATCATCTGTTAAATCAAATGATATTAACACAATAAAAAGATATCACCTAAATACAGGAAACCAGAATATAGAAAAAGCCTGGGAAAAGATGAGTAACAATAAATAATGTATTCTTTGGAGTTTCGAAGAGTCAGAGGTGACTTAATTGAAACATGATTTACATATGAAAGAAGTGAAACTATCATGGTATTCTAACAGATGAAAGACTCAACAAACAATCATGATATTTTTCAATGTATAATTTCAGTTACATCACACTGTAAACTTTTGCTATAAATTCTGTGTCTTACAATTGTGTCCTCCACAACCACCTGATGAAAGAACGGTGCTCTGAAAGCTAGTGCTTCCAATTAAACCTGTTGGGCTATAATCTGGTGTTGTGTGATTTTTAATTGAAACGTAAGATTTGAGGGGATTTGACTGGGTTCATGTGTAGAGAATATTTCCTCTTGTAGGAGAATCTAGAATGAGGGATCATAGTTTAAAAGTAAGGGTTCACCTATTTAAGACAGTGATGAAGAAACATTTTTTTTCTCTCAGACAGTTGTGAATCTTTGGAATTCCCTTCCTCAAAAGGCAATGGATATAGGATCTTTATATTTTTAAATAATTTTAACTCTGAGATAGATAGTTTTTTTGATTAGCAAGGGTAAAGATTATGGGGGATGTGCAGGAATATACAGGTTAAATTTGTCCATGATTTTATTGAATAGCAGTGTAGATTTCAAGGTCCTAGTAGTCTACTCTTGTTCCTTGATCAAATGAAAGACAAGCAGGCAATGCTGAAGATCTGATTTTAACAATAAAAAAGTTTATTTCAAAAAAGAAATGACAATAATATAGAACAAACTGAGCTATTTATGTATACCACAATTTCAAAGATTTCAAAACACATTGCAAAATAAAATCTCATCAATCCCACTACCATGACTTTACAGTACTAAACTACCATAGAAAGATTTCCCTTTCCTATCACATCTATAAATTTAACTGTTTTATATCAAGTCCCAATTTGGAGACTTTGATAGCCTCTCCCTTGATTACACAACTAAGCTTAAACTTTCTTAGCTCCAAACAACTTTGACAAGTTTCTACCCAAACACTTCTGGTCTGGAATTTTCAAACTAAAACTCTTACACTGAGGTAACCTATTTCCTAACTGTTCTGAACTTAACTTCTTTCTCATGAAGAAAATTGTTCTTATATCTGACCCCAGCCAAGTCTACTACGAACTAAAACAAAAACTTTACAATCTCTGGTCTTTCCTGAGCAAAAATCATTTATCGATTTTCCAAACCAAAAGCAAGCTAATGCCTTATGATGTTTGCTGTCTCTGGTCTTTAAACACTCACAATACAAACATATTTCCATTATCACTCCCTGGAATGCCCTATTCAATTGCTGTCTGGCACATTTGATCTAAAATCATTGCTCCAGAAAGACTGATAAAAATTAGACTGTATAGATCAAAACTGACTTGAGATTAATTCAAAATCCAAACTCTAAAATAAATGATATTGATATGTATAAGTCACATATTTTACATCACATAGGAATTACCATAATTTACCTTTTGATGTTCATTCTCAATCCTACAATTCATCCTGTTTTCTGTGAGTGCAACCATTGACTGAGTAGACTTTTCTTTACTCTTTCATGGAATATGAGAGTCACTGGCCAGGTCACTTTTGCTGTCCTTCTCTAGTTACCTTTGTACTGAGTGGTTTGTGAAGTTATTTCAAGGGTAGTTAAGCGTTAACCACATCACTGTGGTTCTAGCGTCACGGTCGCTCAGTGGCTAGCAGAGCAGTCTTAGCACTAGGCACCCAGGTTTGGTTGCAGCCTCAGGCAACTGTTTGCACATTCTCCCTGCATCTGCGTGGGTTAACTCTGGGTGCTCCATTTTCCTTCCACAGTCCAAGGATGTGCAGATTAGGTGGCTTGGCCTTGGGGAATGTGGGGTAACAAGAATGGAGTAGGTCTGTGTGAGATACTTTACAGACGGTCAGTGTAGACTCAGTGGACCAAATAGCTGCTTCCACATTGTAGGGACCCTAGTGAAAAAAAGTAGGCTAGTTAAGGATGGCAGATTTTCTTTCGAAAAGGATATCAGTGAACCAGATGGGTTTTTCAATAATTGATGGTCAGTATCACTGAGACTAGCTTTTAATTCCAGGTATTTATTGATTGAATTTAAATTTAGCAACTTGCTGTGATGAGATTTGAACATGTCTCTGGGATAATAGTCACGTTACATTAACATACAGACTAAATTTCCAGTATCATACATTTTCCTTCTATCCATGTTTTCCCATGTTAGCTATTCACATATCAGCACCTTATTGGGTTGCTGATTTGTGGTTGTCATCTAGGGTCACATGCAACTGCTGAGGGAGATTGGATAGCACTGCTGACTATCCAACTATAGGATGCACCACAATTAAGTCTTATGCCCCAGCTGAGGTCCATTGTCATTTTCAGTGAATATGAGAGAAGGGTGTGGGGAAAAGAGATGTCAATGGATCAGGACCTAGTAAACCATGAACCAGTCTTAACTGAGTGACAATGAGACCATTTGAGTCATTCATCCAGGGCCACCTGTCTTAGAACTAGGACAGTGATCAAACCTGCAACCTGCTAAATCTTATAATACTGTAAAAGCTTAGTGAACTCAACATTCATTTAGAAGCTCTACAATCACTCACTTTGTGTTCAAGGTCAATTGATTGTAGGATCCTGTCTCATCGCCATTAGCTAAGTCAAAGGTTTTCAGCACGATCCAAATAATAGCAACTTTGATGAATACACTCAAAGTGATTTCATAATTAAATTCATAATTGAATTGAGTGGGGGGAGAGAGATAGGGAGAGACCAACTGGTCCCAGGGCAACTTTTAATTAAATAAAGTTGTGTTTCTTTTTATAATTGTTATTAAATATAATTTTAAATTACCGTGCATAAGATGTGATCAACACATTGTCAGGTTTAGTGCTGAAGAAGGGTCATTGGACCTGAAACATTAACTCTGATTTCTCTCCACAGATGCTGCCAGACCTACTGAGATTTTCCAGCAATTTCTGTTTTTGTTTCTGATTTCCAATGTTCACAGTTCTTTTGGTTTTTTTTTATTTAGTGTCTAGCTCACTGCTACATCTCTTCCAGGCACATCCACCTTGAAGACGTTCTGCTCCTCTCTCCAACAGGATTTCCATTCTAATCTTTTCTCTTGTTCACTGTCATTAATTCACTGCCCCTCCTGGTGTTTGACCAGGTATTTGGTAAAACTGGTTTCTGCAGAGACATCACCTTCCTCAGTGATTGCCTCTGGCTCAGAATCAAACGACAAGGATTCCAACTCAAGTTTCATCCTTTGTCTTTTGAACCCACCAGGATCAAAGTTCTGAGGAAGGGTCACTGGACCTGAAACATTGACTCTGATTTCTCCGTACAGATGCTGCTAGACCTGCTGGAATTTTCCAACAATTTCTGATTTGTTTAGATATTAAGCACAGTTGTACCTCCCAAACTCCGGGTTTAGACAAAGACCCAGAATCCAGCCTGAAATCTAAGCCTCAGTGGAGATTTGACTTTTCTGAGACTCAAATGAAAGGGTGCACACTGGAAACGATGGCTGTCGATGGGCTGGTGGATTGACCAAATCAAAAGACAGGTTTTAGTACCAATGCTGTTCACGCAAAATGTTTCATACAAAGGAAGATGGTTGTGGTGGCTGGAGGTCAGACATCTCAGCTCAAGGGGTTCCTTAGGAGATGTGCTCGAAACTCAAACATCTTCAGCTGCTTCATCAATGACCTTCCCTCCATCACTGGATGTAGCTGGAGCTGTCATGACATCTCCCATACCCTCAGCAAGCCGTTTTAGAAACCCCCATTCTTCCCATCATGGATAGATTCAGCAAGGCACAGGTAGCAGTCACAGTAACACTCCACTGGGATGTTCGCACAGCACCATCCATAACTCCACGATACTGAAACAGTCTGTGTCCAAATGCAGCAAGATCTGGACAACATCCAGGCTAATGTTGACAAGTGACAAGTAGCAAAGAGCATCTCCAGTAGGAAAGAATCTGTCGCCCCTTGACATTCAATGGCATTACCATCACTAAAATATAATGGCTAATAGAGCAGGTCAGAGATTAGGAATACTGCAGTGAGTAACACATCTCCTCACTGCCCAGAGTCTATCCACCATCTACAAGGCACAAATCAGGAGTGGGATGGCGTACTCACCATTTGCCTGGATGGGTGCAGCTCCAACGAGACTCAAGAAACTTGGCACCATCCAGAACAAAGTAGCCCGCTTGATTGGCACCACATTCATAAGCATCCACTCCCTCCACCACTGACACTCAGCAGCAGCAGTGCACTATCTATTATCTACACTACAGAAATTCATCAAACACAGCACCTTCGAAACCCGCGACTGTTTCCATCTAGAAGGTCAAGGGTGGCAGATGCATGGGAAAACATCACCAACCGCAGTTCCCCTCCAAGCCACTCACCATCCTGACTTGGAAATATATCGCCATTCCTTTACTGTTGCTGGGACAAAATCTTGGAATTCCCTTCCTAATGGCATTGTGGGTAAACCTACAGCATGTGGACTGCAGTGGTTCAAGGTAGCAACTCACCATCTCATTCTCAAAGATAACTAGGGACGGGCAATAAAATGCTGGCCAACCAGTAACGCCCGCATCCCATGAGTGGATAGAAAAACAAAATAATCACCCAGTATCAAAATCCTGGGGTTTACCATTGAGCCAGAACTGAATTGCCTATATCAATACTATAGCTGCAAGAAATGGTTAGAGGCTAGTCATCCTGCAGCAGGTAACTCACCTCCTGTCTCCTAAAGCCTGTCCACCATCTACAAAGCATAACGCAGGAGTGTAATGGAATATTCCCCACTTGACTGGATGAGTGCAGCTCCAGCAATAGTCAAGAAGCTCGACACAACTCATGACAAGGCTTTGAAAAGATGACTATCTGAAAACAATTGCAGAGTTATGATGTTAAGGGTTGGAGAGTGGCACTGACCAAGTCTCAGAGAGCTGACGCAGACATGACAAGCTAAGAGACCTTCTTCTGGGTATAATCATTTCAGAATACTTTGTTCTCTTCCACTCGCATTTACTCAATATATGGGGAAATAGTAGTCATTGAGGAGACCAGATGAATCTTCTGTTGAATCTTCACACGAGTTCAAATCTCAGTACAGCAACTAGTAGAATTTAAATTTGTTTAATAAATCTGGAATTGAAATCTAGTCTCACTAATGGTGACAACAATTTTAAATTGTCATAAAGACTAAGTTGTTTACTGATGTTCTTTGGGGAAGGAAATCTGCCATCCTTATCTAGTTTCACCCGGCCTATGTATGATTCCAAATCCACTGCAATGTGTTTGAAAGCTATCTGCCCTATGAAATGGTCAGTCAGCCACTCAGTTCAAGACCAATAATGAAGCAGCACCAAATGTTGGCTTTAATAGTGACCCACATTCCATTAAAGAATAAATATATCACTGACACAATTGCTCGGTCATCTGGTAATTAAATCCCTGTTAATGGTGCTAGACAATGAGATTTCAGAGGCTATCTGACTGTGGAAGACATCGCAACCAATCCCATTCCTATCATTCCCTCAAATAGCATAAGTGCAACTTCCACTACTGGATGTAGCTGGAGCTATATGACATCTCCCAGACCCTCAGCAATCCACCTTAGAAACTCCCATTCTTCCCATCATGGATAGGATCAGCAAGGGACAGGTAGCAGTCACAGTAACACACCACCTGGAGCACACACTGTGGTGTGTGTTTCTTGCCTCTCAGTAAAGTTCAACTCTCACACCAGAGACATTTTAAAATAAAAATATCATGCATGGGGTGTAGGTAATGCTAATTGGGCCAGCAAATGTTGCCCAGGAAATGTTTATCTGATTGTCCTGGAGAAGAATGTGGTGATTAGTCTTCTTGAACCAATGCAACCCTGGTAGTGTAGGATCATTTACAATGCTGTTAGGGAGGGAGTTCCACAATTTTGACCCAGTGACAATGAAGGGAATGGTGATACATGTACAAGTCAACATGGTGTGTGGCTTGGAGGAACCTTGCATGTTGTGGTATCTGTTGCCTTTGCCTTTCTAGATGGCAGATGTTATGATATTGGAGAGTACTGTCTAATGAGCCTCGGTGAATTGCTGAAGTGTAGATAGGCTGATGGTATATTCCTTGTTTGGGTCCAGCTTCACAGGCTCTGCATTTACTTAAAGTGTATACTAGTCATGTGTGAGACTTGGCCATAAAAGTTAGCAGCCAATCCAATATTTCCTTACTCATTGATAGGATGTGGCACTGCTGGCTGGGCCACTATTTTATTCCCATCCTTAGTTGCCCTCAAGAAAGCAGTGCTAAGCTTGCTTTTTGAACAACTACAGAACATGTGGTGTGGGAATGTCCACAATGCTTTTAGGGAGGGAGTTCCAGGATTTTGATATTGCAACAGTGAAACACATCAATATACTTCCAGGTCAGGATGGAAGTGGCTTGCAAGGGAAGTTGCAGGTGGCGATGTTCCCTTGAATAGCAGTCCATGTCCTTCTCGACAGTTGTGAGTTTGGAAGGTGCTGTTTGAGGAACACAAACTTTAGTTGGACACTTGTAGTACAGTCCTGGGGGAGTGCAGTACTGTTGAGACTGCAAACCTTTGTTTAAAATATTAGACCAAGACACCACCAGTGCTCTTGGGTGGATGTAACACATCCTCTGGCACTATGTTGAAGAACAGCAGGGCAGAGAGAAGATAAGCCCACTGTTCTGGCTAATATATACCACTCAAACAGCATCAAGGAAAAAATTGAGTCGAGAGTGTGGTGCTGGAAAAGCACAGCACATCAGGCAGCATCTGAGGAACAGGAAAATCAACATTCCAGGCAAAAGCCCTTCTAGCACCACACTCTCGACTCTAACCTCCAGGATCTGCAACCCTCCCTTTCGCCTGGTCAAGGAAAAATAGCAGATGATTTGTGGCATTGTACTGCACTCAAATTGGCTGTTGTGATTCCTACATCACAACAGTGACTGTACTTCAACCATTCTTCGTAAAGTTTATTCTGAGGTGACAAAAGGTGCTGTAGAAATACTAGTTTAGCTGAGAAGCACAGCACTCATTCATAAGACAATCAGAAAGCCCCTATAGTTGACAAGAAGTCACACTTGTGAAACAAGCAGTAATTCCATATCTTTTTGCTTAAATACTTCACTTAGAATTCCTGAAGAAAATATGAGCAAAATGCATTGTGCTTTAAACAGCTGCAATTTTGAGGAAGGTGAATAGACGCTTCTCATTATTTTAGTGCTTTAATTGAGTCAGTGTTCTTCGGAGCACTGAAGGAAATAGCACTTGTTGAAGTTTGGTGAATTCCATGAACCAGACCTCCATTGTTCCATTGTATTTGAAAACGTGTGCCTGATTGTTGCTTAGATTGGGCAGACTTTTCCCCCACTATTTTATTGTTAATTAAAACATAGAATTGTGCCTGAGAGAGAGAGAGAGAAGGGGGAAGGGGGTATTTTGAGCTTCCTGGAGTGGGGGGCATGAGGTCAGTGTGGGAGCCCGGCCAGTTGCAGGACTGTGCATAATACACGGAATCTCACTGCTTTCGATGACTTCATCGTGTTACAAACCATTCTGCCTGATTTACTGGTCTGCAGCAGATCTGAACAAATGCCATTAAATAACAGCTTGCATCATTTCTCCCAGTGCAGTGTAATTAATTCCGGCTGAAGTCAATAACCTGTTAGTAATGTGTTTTCTTATGTACTATCTTTACTTGTAACGAATATCCTCACAGCAGTTCACATGGAACTGAATCAACGTTCCACCTCCTCTGCCCAAAGCCACAATTACTTATTACACCAAATCTACAGCTTAGGGTCAGGCCACTTGGCTCAGCCAGTCCATTCTAGTGTTTTTGTTCTGCACGAGTTCCCACCCACCTTTATCTCATATCTTTGGGGCACAGTGATGGTGTCCCTACCTCTAGGCCACAAGATCTGTGTTTGAATCCCACCTGTTCATGACTGAACAGGTTGATTTAAAATTAATACACTATTCCTGTCTCCTTCTTTTTCTTATCGGACTTCTTAATTGCACCTACCCTATTAACCAAAAGTTTTGATGAAGAGTTGCTAGACTCAAAACATTAGCTTGCTCTCTCTACGTGATGCTGCCTGACCCGCTGTGATTTTCAGCATTATTTGTTTTCAGTATTTGTTGTCCTTGTTCTTCTAGGTGGCAGAGGTCATGAGTTTCAAAAGTACTGTGGAAAGAGGCTTGATGAACTATTGAGGGAGGCAGTGGTGTACTAATAGTGTCAGTGGACTAGTACTCCAAATTCCGGAATAATGCTTTGGAGATATGGACTGAATTCCCACTATGGCAGCTTACCACTAGCTTCACAAGGGCAAATGGAGCAAGGGCAATAAATGTTGATCCAGCCAGCGATGCCATAAACAAATTGCTGCTCGAAATAAAATCTGGAATTAATGCTAATTTAATATTGACTGTGTAACCATTGTTTTTAGAAACCCATTTGGTCCACTAATGTCTTCTAGGAAGGAAACTCTGCTGTCCTTATCCAGTCTAGCCTACATGTGACTCCAGATTCACAGCAAAGATTTCGACTCTTAACTGCTCTCTGCATTGGCTGAACAAGCCACTCAGTTCAACTGCAATTAGGGATGGACAAAAAATACTGATCTTGTGAGTGACATCTGGACCCAAATAAAGAATAAAGAAAAAGATACATTGTGTAGATGGTACACATTGCTGCCATGGTGCAGCGGTGATGGAGGGAGTGAATATTGAAGGTAATGTATTTTGTGTTGATCAGTCAGGTTTCCTTGTCTTGGCTGTGATTGAGCTTCTTGAGTGTTGTTGGAGTGGCATTCATCCAAGAAAGTGGGGGGTTAGGGTAAGGGTAAGGGTTAGGGAGAATAGGGAAGAAAAAATATAGGAATGGAATATTTTCTAAATGGGGAAAGGCTTCAGAAATCTGAAGCACAAAGAGACTTGGGAGGCCTAGTTCAGGATTCTCTTCAGGTGAACCTGCAGGTTTAGTTGGCAGTTAGGAAGGCAAATGCAATGTGAGCATTCATTTCAAGGTGGCTAGAATTCAAGAGGAGAGGTGTACTGTTGAGGCTGTACAATGATCTGGTCAGATCATATTTGGAATATTGTGACCAGTTTTGAACCTTGTGTCTAATGTTGGATGAGGTTCAGAGGAGGTTTACAAGAATGTTCCCTGTGATGAAGGACTTTTCATATGAGGATGTCCTGATGTTGGAGGGGCAGTTGAGTGATCTGGGCCTGTTCGCCAAGGAGTTTCAAATGATGAGGGGGGGGGGATCTGATTCAAACTTATAGAACAGTAAGTAGCCTGGACAGAGTGGACATGGAGAAGTTGTTGCCACTAGTAAGCGAGACTAGGACCGAGGGCACAGCTTCAGAGTGAAAGGACGACCCTTTTGAACTGAGATGAGGAGGAATTTCTTCAGCCAGAGGGTGGTGAATCTGTGGAACTCATTGATGTAGAAGGCTGTGGAGGCTAAATTGTTCAGTGTATTTAAAACAGAGATTGATAGGTTCTTGATTAGTAAGTGGATCAAGTGTAATGGGGAGAAGGCAGAAGAATGAGATTGGCAAACATATCAGCCATGGGCAAATGGTGGAGCAGACCTGATGGGTCAATTGGCCTAATTCTGCTCCTACACCTTATGTTCTTATGCAGTATTCCATCACATTTCTGACTTGTACTTTGTGGACACCTTTTGAGAGTCAGGAGGTAAATTAAATACGGATGGTCAATGGTAAACCTCAGAATATTAAAGGTGGCTAGCGATGGTAATGCCAATGAAGGTTAGATTCACTCTTGTTGGAGATGGTCATTACCTATCAAATGTCAATGTCACTTGCTCTTATAAATCCACAGCTAAATGTGTGTATGTGCATGCTCCCGAGAATATAGAAAATATGAGCTGAGGTAGACTCCTCAAATCATTCAATCTTTGAATCCAACTCTACTTTCCTGCCTGCTCCCAGCAGCCTTTGATTCCCAAAGAGATCAAAATTCTGTCTGTTCCAGCTTGACTATACTCAATGATGAAATATCTACAACTCATGGTATTGTTGGATTTGGACTTGGGCTGCTTCAGTATCAGATGAGTTGAAAATGCTGCTGAACATTGTGCAATCACCATCTGACCTAATAGAGAACCTAATAGTGGGCGGCACGGTGGCACAGTGGTTAGCACTGCTGCCTCACAGCGCCAGAGACCCGGGTTGAATTCCCGACTCAGGCGACTGACTGTGTGGAGTTTGCACGTTCTCCCCGTGTCTGCGTGGGTTTCCTCCGGGTGCTCCGGTTTCCTCCCACAGTCCAAAGATGTGCAGGGTCAGGTGAATTGGCCACGCTAAATTGCCCATAGTGTTAGGTTAAAGGGGTAAATGTAGGGGTAGGGGTATGGGTGGGTTGCGCTTCGGCGGGTCAGTGTGGACTTGTTGGGCCGAAGGGCCTGTTTCCACCCTGTAAGTAATCTAATCTAAGAAGGTAATTGATGAAGCAATTGAAGTTGATTGAGCCTTGGAAACTACCCTGAAAAACTCTTGCAAAGCTGTCCTGGAGTTGACATGACCAATCTCCAAAAACCATAACTTTGTTTGGATAATGCATGACTCCAACCAACAGAGAATTTTCCCTCGAAAATTGACTCTAGTTTTGTTAGGGGTCCTTGATGCCACATTTATCAAATGCGATCAAGGGCAGTCACTCTCACCTCAAATCTGGAATTCAGCTTTTTTATCCATATTTAAACCAAGGCTGGAATGAGGTCAGGAGCTGAGTGGACCTGGCAGAGTCCAAACTGAGTGTAGTGGCAGGTTATTGATGATGCTTTCCTTCACTTTACTGATGATCAAGATAAACTGATGAGGCCGTAATTGGTCAGGTTGGATGTATCCAGCTATTATGTGCAGGACATACCTGGACAATTTTAGATTCCTGGGCAATTGGGACCAATTCTGTTCGAGAATGGAAACTTTATGAATCAAATAGGTTGCACCTCTACACTTTTGGGATCAATGTCCGTGTGAGATATTGATCCTATGTGTAAAGTTTAAATTAATTTGGCAAAGGTGTGGGAACCCCGAGGTAATTTTGGCAGTCTCAAATAGCACTAGGGTAGGAAATATAAGCTATGTTGTGAGTCAGAATAAGGAAGTGATGTAGTAAATTCGGAACTAAGGTTACCATGCATGTGTATGAATGAACAGAGATTGTTAATCAGATTGGTGAGCTCCAGACTCAGGCAGTCTTCAGGAAATATGATGTCAAAGTGATAACGTAGAACTGGCCCAAAGAAAGATAGGGCTGGATTCTAAATATTACTGCATACAAGATATTCAGGAGAGAAATGAAGGAATAAAAGGAGAACATTATAGTAATGAAGAAAGAGGACGCCCTCTCCGGGTCATGGCAGAATCTAATTGATTTAGAAATAAGGAACAGTCAAGTAACTATTATTGCATTGGGGTAACATATATTAATTTTCTTTATTCTTTTGTGGGATGTGGCTGTTACTGGCAAGGCCATCATTTATTGCCCATTCCTAATTGCCCTTGCTTTGAATCACTTACTGAGCCATTTCAGAGAACAGTTAGGAGTCAATCATATTACAGCGAGTCTGGAGTCATAGGTAGGTCAGATTGGGTAAAGATGGTAGATTTCTCTCCATTGGTGAACGAGATGGCTTTTTAGAAAAATCTATGATAGTTTCATATACTTAAGGGGAGGAATGGCCTAGAGGTATTACTACTGGATTCTTAATTCAGAGACCCAGGAAATGTTCTGGGGTCCAGGTTTGAACCCCCCCCCCCCATGGCAGATGGTAGAATTTCAATTCAATAAGTATCTGGAATTTAGAGTTTATGATGACCAGGAATCCATTGTCGATTGTTGGAAAAACCCATCTGGTTCACTAATGTCCTTGAGGGAAGGAAACTGCCACCTGGTCTGGCCTGATGTGACTCCAGACCACAGCAATGTGGTTGACTCTTAACTGTTCTCTGGGCAAATAGGGATGGGCAATAAATGCTGGCCTGGCCAGTAACACCGTCATCTCATGAATGAATTTTTAAAAATATCCTTGCGGAAACTAAACTTTCAATTCTATTAGCTAATTGTGGGGGGATTTGAAACCATACCATCACCGTGTGGGCTTCTGGATTGTTAAGTTTATATGGGCTACCAATTATTAGAAAGGATATAGAGGAACAAGTCCCTAACACATGACATAACCCCAAAGGAAATTCATTGCAAATGTAAGTATGGACAGTGAGGCATGATTCTCTTAGACATCCTGGCATGATCATCTAAAATGGACAGAAACCGCTTGAGTTTTGCTGTTACATCCCTCAGAAGAAACCATAGCCACAAGATACCCTGGGGACATTCAAGATCAGGGCACTGGTGCCAATTGTATTCACTCATCACCTATGACTTTCAGAACAGCTTTGTCAATATGCACAGCTACCACATCACTGATATGATGCAGATAACAGGAGGATCACAAGTCACTCCCTGATGAGAACCAGAATCAAGGTAAAAGCCTAGAAACTTCTTCATTCAAAGAAGAAAAGCTGTCCTTGTATCAACTTCAGCCATGCTGTCTACCCAGATAACAACTAGCAGTTCATTGACTGAAGCAGGGACTCTGTAATTCCTCGCTCGAACACAGTTAAAAATCGCGCAACACCAGGTTATAGTCCAATAGGGTTATTTGGAAGCACTAGTTGTCGAAGCACACCTTATGAAAGAACAGCGCTTCGAAAGCTAGTGCTTCCAAATAAACCTGTTGGGACTGGAACCTGGTGTTGCGCGGTTTTTAACTTTGTCCACCACAGCCCAACACCGGCACCTCCACATTATCGCTCGAACACAGAAGCAAAGTCGTACGTACTTCGAGACACCACCTCCAATACTGCATTCTTAAAACATGGGAATTAAAAACATAAAAACGATGACTGCTTTAAAACATAACAAAGGAAGAGAAGGAGTGGGCCATTTGGCCCGTCGAGCATGTTCCACCATTTATAATTTACTTTTAGTCTCAATTCCAATCTCGTGTCTGTTCCTCAAAACCCTTGACTCCGTTATCGATAACTAATCTAACTCAGATTTAAATATATACAATGGCGGAGCCTCTATTGTTCTTTAGTGAAGTGAATTTCACATACTAATAACCGTGTACGAGAAGACATTTCTCCTGATAATAAAGATCTCTTATTTTCAAACTGAGCCCCTTAGTTCCAGGTCCTTCACGATGAGAAACATCCTCTCACAGTCTACACTGTCAAGCCTCCTCAGAAGCTGATTTGTTTCAAAAAAATCTCATCCCCGTCTTATGCACCCTAATGAAAAAAATAATGCAGGACTAGAGGGAAAAGGCTAGTGGGAGGTTAGGTGAATTCCCCTTGCACAGCCAAAACAAACTGAATGGCCGTCTTTGTGTGGAAACCACGCTATAATTCTATATATGTACACCCAAGGAACACAGAAAATTAGCATGCAGAGAAAGTAATTTCTTCGAATACAAATGGCGTCTTGGTCTCATTATACATGCATTTATATGAGTGAGTCTGTGTTCGTGCGTGTATGTATATATACATACATCAGGCTTAATAGGTGTGTATCTGCATTTATATTTGTCTGTATCTCTGTGTAGTGTGTATGTGTCAACCTTTAAACGTGATTGCGTTTTTATGTGTGTGAGAGTGTGGGAGTATGTGTATATGTGAGTGTCAGTGTGTGATTGGGCATGGGGGTGTGTTTGTGTGAGTGTATGTGAAAGCGTGTGTATGTGAGTGTATGTGAAAGCATGTGTATGCATGTGGGCATCAGTGTGCATGTATGTATCTGCACTTATAGGTGGCTGTCTGTCTATCCTCAACTCCATAAATATAAAACCACATGTGCAGTCCCTCTCAATTACTTAACACATTAATGCAATTGTAATCTTCACTCACTAACTGTTGTGTTACAATTTTACAAAGAGAGACACACATGCTGGATATGAGATTAGAATTCCCATGTTTAAAGGTAAGTTAAGTTTACAATGAAAATCATGTCAGAATTATTAGTAAAATCATTAACACATTAGTTAAGGGTGTTCCATTGTGTGAACAGCAGACCTGTGGCTGGAATAGGTGGTTGAAAGGTTCAGTTAATGCCCCTTGGAATCTGGGCAAGGGCAACATTTTAGGCTCAGACCTGTGCCTATCTCTGGTAAAAGAAAAATTAAAAGCAATACGCACAGAGGCAGGAAAATACACCTATCTGCGAATATTGACAGCAATGTGCCACTGTTTGGAAATGTTAGGCAACATATGAACTATTAATTCTACAATCATCCAAAATCTGTTTGCAATGGCGGGCTTATATTTTACACATTTGCCGCAGTCATTTCCAGTTAAAAAATCAATCTATTGTCTTACAAATTGTATTAAGCAATGTCAAAATAAGACAAAGAAATTGGGAAATGGCCAGTATATTTCAGCAGAGCTATTTGGCAAAATGTATCTCGAATGTACAGGCCTTAAAATTATGCTGTTTATTTTTATTCTTTCATGGGACATGGCTGTGACTGCCAGGTGCCCAACCCTAACTGTCTTTAAATTGTTAACTAGAGGGTTTAAGGTGAGAGGGAAAGGTTTAGATTTAGACTTCCTGAGGAATAACTTTTTCACGCAGAGGGTGATACATGTATGGATGCTGCCAGAGGAAGTGATAGAGGTGGGTACAATTATATTTGAAAGGCATCTGGATGGGTATATTAAAAAGAAGGGTTTAGAGGGATATAGGCCAAATGCTGGCAAGTGGGGCTAGGTCAATTTGGGATGTCTGCTTGGCATGGACGAGTTGGGCTGAAGGGTCTATTTTCATGCTGTATGATTCTATGAGTAGCTTGCAAGGCCAGTTCAGACAGCAGTTAAGAGTCAAACACATTGCTGCGGGCCTAGAGTCACATATTGGGCAGGTTGGGTAAGGACATTTGACTTCCTAAAGGACATTAGTGAGCCGGATGAGTTTTCACAATTGATGATAGTTCCATCGTCACTATTACTGAGAATAATTTTCAATTTCCAGTCTGCTTCTCCCATAATATTTGACCTTCTTGTACATTAGAAATCTATCTGAGCCTTGAATTTGCTCAGTTTTCTGCATATATAGTGCTGTTTTTAAAAAGCCTCAAATTCTCTCTTTTTGCTGTTCTTTCTGAGGTATGAAGTACCACATTTGTTCTGAGATTAATTAGCACTTCATCTATTCCCATTGCCCTGAGAGAATCTACAAATGAGAAATCAGAGGGACTCCCAGATGTTATGTCAGATCAGCCTGGGATATTGAGCCTTTGTGCTCTGCAGCTGTGGTGTTCTCTGCTGCCTTTGGCCCTGAGGGAGGGGTATCTCATATTCACCTTGGCTGCTTCATGGGAGTTAATCACTCCTGCTCGGTCCTCTACAGCCACCATGTTGCTGAAATGTTGTGGACAAGGTGTCTCTGCAAAGACAAAGTGAACTACTTGACTGGATTATAGTTGCTTGTAGCAGTGGAATCTTATCTTCCTCCTCCATCTACCCTCCACCCACCTCCATGACTTACTTTGCTGGACATGATGAATATAATATGCACATAGCTATAATCACATGATACATTAACTCTATATACACACATTTAAGCAAAACTTCCCTATTTTTACACTCTATTCCCTTTGACATAATGACCAACTGCACAGTTGCCTTCCCTAGCACCTGCTGAACTCGGATGCTAGCTTTTTGTTTTTGATTCATGCATGAGGACCCCCAAATTCTTTGGTGTTGTAGCTTTCTATAGTCATTCTCCATTTAAATAGTAGTCAGCTCCTCTATTCTTCCTACTGAAGTGAATAACTCCATATTTTCCCACATTATAGTCCATCTACCAAGTATTTACCCATTCTTGTAACCTGTCTATAGCTCTTCACTACATGTGGGAGAAAGTGAGAAACTACATGTGTCAACCTCACTACTTGTATTACTACAATATCTCTCCACAGACTTTCTGCTCTTGATTTATCCACAAAAAAACAACTTTATGAACTAGAATAGATGTATTTTGTTATGTTATTGTTTCAGTGATGCCATGAATCTGAGTGACCTCCAATCCTCTGTCCAAACTATTCTCCCTTGATGATAGGTCCTCCAGTTAGGGTCTAAGTATTATTTATCTCTGTTTGTACATCCGTTTCCATCTCAGAGTTCTTTCTTATTGCTAGTTAGGATAACCTGTGTTTTTTAAAAATCTATTGACTTCTGTATATCTCCCTCTACCCTTTCCCTACACTGACACATCCTGAACTAGTGCTGCTTTATATTAAGCACTTGCTGGGAAGATCAGCATTTAAAAATAATCCTGTTTGAGGAGATTTTTCACTTTGCTCCATTGTTTAATTGGTTAGAGGATGCTCGGTGCTTCTAGACACTCCCAGTAGCTGTTCTAGTTTCCGCAGTCCCATCTATCTTCACTGGGAAATCAAATAGATGTATCAGTGCCAGGCTGCAGGTTCCTCAGTGCCCAGCTCTGCCCCAGTGCCAGCTACTGACCCAAGCCACACAGTTGCAGCCTCACAGACTGACCCCTCCTCTTTTTTACCCCTTCACCATCCTCCCTCCTCTCCTCTGTGCTTTCCATCTCGTCCCTTTACTCCACTTGCACTGACTCTCACCTCCCCTCTCTGTCAGTCCCTTCTCCTCTCTACCTCCTCTCTTCCCCCACCCTGTCTTTCACATTATCTTTCAAAACAGACTGGCTTGTCACCATGTCTGACATTCAATGGAATGGGAATCACACCCATGACCATCACTATCCATGCCTTCACATGCTCCTGGCATCTATAAAGGCCTCCGTACGTTTCTACACATCATACCTTAGAATGTATTTGTGCCCACCTAAAATTCAAATTCAATCTCTATCTATCTATCTATCTATCTATCTATCTATCTATCTATCTATCTATCTATCTATCTATCCATCTATCTATCTATCCATCCATCCATCTATCCATCCATCCATCCATCCATCCAGCCAGCCATCCAGCCATCTATCCATGCAGCCAACTGTTAAGTGATGTTTCGTGTTCAGTGATACCCGCATTAACACTATTTGCTGGGCGATTTGAGAAGGTGCGGGTGGATTTGCAAAGGCTCCTGAATTCGGGGAATTGCCGCTCGGAATTTTCCAGTACAATCCTTCCCGCTCGTGGGAGTCAGGGGACCATTTGGGCAGAAGCCCATGTCCCGGGGCCAGGGGAAGGACCCAAACATTTGCTGACAGGATGTTAAAATACCGGAGGCGCTGATACTGAAACAGTGGATCGACAGGCTTAAAGCACAAATGGTTATTTACAGGGGCCACCACTCACAGGAAGAAATGCATACCATCCGCAATAAACGGGCGAGACGCCGCAAGTGTTAAAAACTCATTAACAAAGCAATAATATAATTAAAGAAAATACAGCCTGGAGCCATTAGACAGAAAGAAACTACCATTTTCTCACTGCAAGCCTGAAATTTGCACTAACATTATAAATTTCAATAACTCCTCAGAATTAATCCGCTATTAACGTTACTTTGATTTTTTTTAATGAGAAATCTTCAGGGTGAAATATAACGGTGTGCAGTCATGTATTCTGCCCTACATTCGTAACAAGATTATTTGTAAATAGCTACCTGTCGGTGCCAACTTCATTAAACATATAACAGTTTTGAGCCCTCTCTCGTATCCTGTGTACGTGTTTTCATTGTCTGTTGGAATCCCGCTTTAAATAAAATCCTCTGCCTGTCAATCCATTAACTATGATTAGATATTCCATAGTTGGAAATGTGAAATTTTAAGCTTTTTTTTAGAGAAAGAAGCCGTCAGTTCTATTATTCTTACACCGTAACCTCCCGCCCACAAATAGGTGCGGGTCCAGGTGCAATGAACATCTCACCGCTTCTGAAATGGACTGTATGTCCCAATGTTGTCTCAAAAAAAAGGCAGCAGTTGGCCTATTTGGGCTGAATACCCCCCTCCCCCCGACTTCTGCTTGGACACGTGGAGCCCATCTCCTGGGCTGAGATGCGAGACAGAGATAACCCCCCCCCCAATCAGTCCATGGAAATATGTGAAGCAGAGCGGCAGATGAGGCACGCGTCTGCCTCATTACAATGACAATGCCAGAGGGGCCGAGAGGGAGAGAGAGAGGGAGAGGGAGAGCAACAGTTTGCAAATCTGCTCCCTCTGTCATGTCCCAGTCTATCTGACGGAACATGTGGCGACCACCAAACGCTCCCCCTCCCATTCAAAAAAAACACCATGCCAGAATCAATAATTCTTTAAGACTCCGTTCCGAACGTCAAAGATTTAGTCAAGTCTTAAAGCTGGCGATACCAACACATTCAAGAAAAACAAAAGACACCTTCGAAAATTGCTCAAATTGTGGTTCATTTAACAAGTCGACTTTCAAAAGTTAAATTGTTTCTTCCGATATATTGGAGTAATTCAGTCTCGTGTCGATTTGTTTACGGGATATTTTCCCAGGGCTTTGATTAAATTCCCTCTTTCCCCTTCACTTTCCAGAAAGTTGGGATGAGGGGAGTACTGTTCGGGATAAATCGCTCCCAGAGAGGTTTAGAGTGAGATGAAATACCTTAAGCAGTGAAAGAAACGTTAAAACGAATCAGTTGGGGGATACAGGTACTTTTGGGATGTTTGAGAAGCTGGTGGTGGAACACCATCCTCTGAGGTCAGATACGTGTTCAACATCCCATTGTTTCCAGCCTGATGCTTGAAAGTTTTGAAATCATTTATAGAGAGAGAGAGAAAAATTGCTATGGGGAAGAGCAGGGTCTATTTGAGGAGAGTGTGTAAGTGGTGGTGAGGGGAGAGGGCCAGGCAGATGGCTGGCCTCCTGTTTGAATCGCTGCTCATTGCCACAGGCTGATAAACCCTTTTCCGTATTTCCGAGCAGGTTTGGCTCCAAGCGAGCTGGACTCGGAACGGCCTAGCCACCCACTTGTGCCAGGAGAGGACAAATCCAACAGCATCTCCCCAGCAAAAGTAAAACACAGTTTTTTGAAACGAATCGAGCAGACAGGTGAAGAGGGGCGGGGGTCTGTAACACTGAGACTCGTTCCAATGTGCGGGCCGATGCGTTGCAATGTTGTTAAATCGGCGCAGATGCTAAAGGCGATGTTCGGACACACTACAGGGTTTGATGAGGGTGGCAGAGGGAGGGAGAGGAGTCTGCCAGAGAAAGAACTGTTTATTCCTTGGATGGGGCAGGTGTTTCAGGATTAACATACAGCTGACTCGGGGCAGGAGCATGACAATTACCTAAACTACCAACCCCCACCCTCTCCTCCCTCCCTCTAGAGACACAAAAATACCCCTAGTGTCCCCACAATAATCCCCCTCTCAACAAAACACACACACAGGCAGTGGGGCGGAATCAGGGGACACGCGTCTCAACAATCCACTTGATTTTTTTTCTAAACCACCTCGCTTATCCTCTGGACAAAAAAAAAACCCGAGTCACACGCGTCAGCTTTGAACAGATTACAGGGAAAAGTCAAAGAAAAGCTCTTTAAAATAAACAAGTGATTTATCTCAGTTTGCGCATAACTGAGATCTGGTTCAATTTTGGTGCAGGCGCCTTTTATTAAGGTTTGAAAGATTTCGTCCCTAAATCTGAGATTTACCCCCGATTTATCAGATCATGGGAAACGAATTTCGATGATTGTGAAAAAAAATCTTGAATTCGTCCGCACAAATAAAAAGGTTGACACGAAAATGACTGGCGGTCGCTGTTAAAATGATCAATGATGGAAATGATAATTATTTGAATTTGCTAAAACGTAAATATTGAGGTGCAGAGATACAAAGGTTGTGGAGAATAAGGGAAACCTGTTTGCAAGTGGAACAGTTTTCGACAAAATTAATGCAATATGTCAGCTACTGGACTGAAGCAATTTAAACAAACTGCATCAGTCAGAACAAAAAGTTTCAGGATGTAACGTTATGCTACTTCACTGCTTGCTTTTATTCTCTGTCTCTCCTGGACCCATTTGCTCGCTCTGAAGGTGTCAGGAGCTTTTGTCGACTGGGATCAGAGAGGCCCCTTGTCACTGTGATTGACGGAAACTCAACACACCGCGGAAGTATATAAAGGCGAAAAAACTGAACTGAGCTTCATTCATACACAGCAGAGAGAGAGAGAGAAAGAAGCTTATGTTAGTTCCCGGAGTCAGCAACAGGACGAAAAGAGGGAATTTCAATTTTTTTTTAAAAAAGCGCAAGAAATATCAGGAAGAGAAGACGAGTCTCATTTTCTAGACGCTTTGGAGTATTCCTTAATAAAATCAGTGTGTGTGTGTTATTTTCTCTAAATCCCAGACCGCTTTGGATATTATTTCCCTGTCTCCTGCCTACCATCGTTGGACGCTCGGGATTTTCAGTCAGGATGGTTTCAACCCTGCTGTTTTGCATCGTTTGTCTGCTGCCTTTTGCCCAGGTAAGTCAATCACCTGATTGATTCCACCTCTGTGTTTGTGACTTGCCCATGTCTCTTGCCTTCTCCCCCTCTCCGTTTTAACGTGTCATTTTTTTTCTCTCTTTTCTCCCCGTCCTTGTTTCTCTTCTTCTGTTCCCCCCCCCCCCCCAGATCTCCTCGACTGGTATTTTTGAGCTGAAGGTCCACTCGTTCAGCAGCCGCCAGCCGGAATTGGCTCAGGGCTGCCAGAGGGAGCGGGCGTGTGGCCGCTTCTTCCGGGTGTGCCTCAAGCATTACCAGGTGAACATCTCTTCGGAACCCCCCTGCACGTACGGCGCTGGTACCACCCCGGTACTGAGACCAGGCAGCGACTCGGTGCGGGACAGCGAACCCATCCGCATCCCCTTCCACTTCACCTGGCCGGCAAGTATCAAAAATTCCAAACATGAAAAGGGACCGGTTTGGGAGGGGACGACTTCTGCAAATTATTGGTTGCAAAGAAAGTAATAAAACCGAAATTATTTTAGGCGGAAAAATTAAAATGTTTGAAATTGTTTTTGTTAAGTAAGTAGGATTGGGAAGCTTTTATTTCAGAGAAATTAGTTTCAAATTGCAACTTTTATTTGCAAAGTTATGTGTGTGCAGAAGATGCAACTTTGTTTTAGCAATTATTGTGATGTACATGACTCTGTGTGTGTGTGGGGGGGGAATATTTTGTTCTGAATTACCTGTGTTAAGGTGAGAATTTTTTTTCTCTGTCTCTGTAGGGCACTTTCTCGCTCATTATCGAGGTTTGGAATGCAGAATCCGACGAGACCAGTATTGGTAATCTCAGTTCTGAATCTTTATACTAGAGGGCGCAGTGTATTGAAAAATAAAATAGTAGCCAGCGATGTATTTAACTCCAGTGGACTGCTGCTGGTGGGCAATGTAATGTTTGATCAGCAATACCCCACACTCACTCCCTCTTTATTAAAAGTCACACAACACCAGGCATCTCCAAATCATCGCTCTTTATTCTCCGCCTCCCCCCTCCCCTCTGCAGATGACCCCCGGAATCTGATCAGCCGCCTGGCCACCGGCCGCCGCTTGGCCATTGGGGAAGACTGGTCACAGGATGTGCAGGCCGGCGGCCTCAGTGAGCTGCGATACTCCTACCATGTGGTCTGTGAGGAGCATTACTACGGAGAGGGCTGCTCTGACTACTGCCGGCCCCGGGACGATACCTTCGGGCACTTCAGCTGTGATGAGAGCGGCCGCAGAGTCTGCCTGGCCGGCTGGAAAGGCAGCTACTGCTCGGAACGTAAGACTGGACACACCCCCAGCCCCAGGGGAACGCTCCCCACCCCCCTTCTCTCTCTCTCTATAGCCGATAGTTCTGATTTGTCTTAGATTGAGTTGGGAGCATAAGGGCTATTCATGTAAATCAAACAATAAGTTTCCTTTTTTTATGAAAAAAATCAAATTGTTGCAAATGACATTTGGATACTTATTAAAATATCATTTGAAGTATTTCGCTTTATCCATTCGAAGTGAGATTCTTTGTAACTGTCATCCCTGTTTTTAAAATTCGTTGGCAAGGCGGACCTTTGATATTTAAGATTAAATTTAGCTCCAAGTTGTGTTTGGAAAATAACAATAATGTATTGGAGATCTGAAATATTTTTAAAAAACTGGAGAAATTCAGCAGTAATCGGCAGGGAGAGAAACAGGGTTTATGTTTTCAGTCCTACATGACTTTTCCTCGTGTTCGAAAAAGGTCATACTTGAAGTGTTAAATCTGCTCCTCTTTCTCTCCAAAGATGCTGCGAGGACCTGCTGAGTTTCTCCGGCGATTTCTGTTCGGGTTTGGGAAACGTTAATGATGGGTTTGTGGGAAGTTGGGACGATAGAATGGGTGCAGGAGGGGGTGAATCGATTTGAAAGCAAGCATATGGTAGGCCTGGTTAACTTGCTCAAGTGTGTTAACACAGACCCAACCCTCCTCTTGTTGGGCTACACAAAGCCATCTGACAGCCGGCAGCTGAGGAATAAAATTTGAATAAATTTCAGCACTTCTGAAAGGGTCTTATTGCACAGGGAAACACGCGAGTGGAAGGATATGTTGCCATAGAAACTTAACTCCTCAGTCGCAGTTGTTAGCACAGGGGCTTTGACTTTGCTTCGGTGTCTCTCTTGTTTAAGGTCTTTTATTATTCTCTGTTACTCAGTGTCCACACACACAGAGGGAGAGAGTGGGTTTAATAGGGACACGCGTCCCAAAGTCTTTACACTTGCAGGCAGTCAGACAGCTACCATGTGCTGTTATTGTTCAGGATCACTGTCTGGGTGGTGCCAGCTGCCCTTAAAATGCCAAAGAACTTGACAAGTAATGCATTTATGTGTCTCTGTGTTTAAAAAGTTATCTTCTTTTTCTCTCTCCCTTACCTGCTGCAACAAAAAAATGTTTCACAGCGATTTGTTTGCCGCAGTGCAACGATAATTACGGATACTGTGAAAGACCAGGGGAATGCAAGTGAGTTAAGATTGAATTGGTAACTTTCTCTTTATTTAACTAAAAACAAATTAGTCTTGGGGTGTGGACATCACAGGCAAGTCCAGCATTTACAGCCTATCCCTAATAGCCCTCAACTTGATACAACTGATTGACTTTCTGGGTACATTCAGGGGGCAGTTAAAGTGGCAACCACGCACGGTTTGGGACTGGAGTCATAGATGAGCCCAGATTGGGGTAAGGATGACTGATTTCCTTTCCTGAAAGACATGAGTGAACAGTTTTCCTGGGTGCAGCCTAACAACGGCATGATCAGTTTTGCTGATTTTTCAACTTCCAAATGTTTAAGATGGAATTCAGATTCATGAAACACAGAATCAAAGAATTGTTACAGCAGAAGAGGCTGTTTGGCCCAATGTGTCTGCAATGGTTCTCTGAATGAGCATTATGACTTTTTCCCTTCTTCTCCCTTTTCCCCACCGTGTTTTTCTCTTAATTAAATAAACATCTAATACTGTCTTTGACTCAAACTCTGAGTCTACCCCCACCACAATCCTATACAATATGTTCAACACCACAACTACTGGCTGTGTGAAAATGTTTTCTCTCGTCTCATACTTGCTTTCCCTAACTTACTCTGTCCAGACCCCTTATGATTTTTAAACATCTATCAAATCTCCTTTTAGACACCTCTCCGCAGCAAACAATCTCAACTTCTCCAATCGCTCTTCACAACTGAAGTTTCTCAAGTCTAGAACTATTCTCATAAACTTCTGCACTTCCTTCTATATGTTTACATCCTTCCTGTATGTGGTACTCACAAATGTTCACAATACCCCAACTGAGGTCTAACCAGTGTCTTATACAATTCATTCTCTGGATCATAAATCCAGTTTACAAATCAACCTAAGCATTAAGTCACCCTAGTCTTGTTGGAAGACATGATATATCCTCCTTAAAGCTGTACAGGTTTTAACAGTGCCCTTCATACTTCACATTATTCTTCACCAGTGATGGTGTATTTCCAATTTTTAAGAAAAATGTTTCTTTATCGTACTGCCATGTTCCCTAAACTGGTTAGATATTGCTTTAATTTTTTAATAGTTCTAAAATAATGTTGTTTATTTTGCTTTCAGGTGTCGTATTGGTTGGCAGGGCCGTTTCTGCGATCAGTGTATTCATTACCCAGGTTGTCTTCATGGCACATGCCAACAGCCTTGGCAGTGCAATTGCCAGGAGGGCTGGGGTGGCCTCTTCTGCAACCAGGATCTCAACTACTGCACCAACCACAAGCCGTGCAAGAATGGAGCCACGTGTACCAACACTGGTCAAGGCAGCTACACCTGCACCTGCAAACCTGGTTTCGGTGGGACCAACTGTGAGACTGAAGTCAATGAGTGTGAGAGCAATCCTTGTAAAAATGGAGGGAGCTGCACGGTATGTGTCCATTGAAAGAGTTCTCACTCTCTCTGGTTCAGTGTTCAATCTTCCCCCATAATTAATTCCTTTGATTTGTTTTTTATCCCCCCTTCAGTTCTGTTAATTCTCCCTAATATGCTGTGATGTTGTTTGAAAACACACCCTCATTGTCACTTTGCTGTTCACGGAAGCTTGCTTTCTGCAAATTAGCTGCCACATTTGTCTACATTACTACAATGACTAGATTCCCACTTCATTTTGCTGTGAAGTGTTATGAGCTATTCTGAGGTTCTGAAAGCTTATGGAAATGCAAGTGTACCTTTCCTTTTGCTATGACCACATCTGATATAATTCCTTACTAGGCATGCAATAGTTCAGTATTTGACTCCCTTTTCTCTAGTACTGGACTCCCACAGTTTGCAACTGATCTCAGTGCAAGTCTAGTTCTGGGTTTCCACTAAGCATAAGTCATGAAGGGTCTCTTGAAGACACATTGAGGTTTTGGTTAGTTAAGGTCAGGGAAAGTCTAACTTTAACCTTCAACAATTCAGACTTGAGATTGAAGCTGGATAGTGATACCGTTGTCATCCACACCCCTGGTAGAATGAGGGCAACCTTGGCCATGGTCATCTTGGCTCAATCACTGTTTTCTGAAAATAGGGGTGTGGATGTCAGATTAGGTTGCATCAAACTGTTCATGTAGTCAAACCTCACCAAGGTGTTAAGAGTTTGATTGTCACCTGTGGAACTGAACATGTGCTTGCAGGAAGTGAAACGAAACTTCATATTCTATGTATGTCTTTACATATATAGAAGCAAAGATGCTTCCATATATCCAGGTTTAGAAGCAAAGATGCAATGGCACATCTTTTAAAAAAACAAATGGCTCACAGTAACTTCATATATCCTAGTGAGAAAGAAGGATTCGAAGAAAAGGATAAGCTATGGTTGACCATGGAAGTTAAGGTTATGATCAAATTGAAAGACAATATATGTAATGTGGCAAAGAGTAGTGGTAAACCACAAGTTTGGGAAAGATTACCAAAAAAAGAGAGAAGATAATCTTTGGTGGGCGGCACGGTGGCACAGTGGTTAGCACTGCTGCCTCACAGCGGCAGAGACCCGGGTTCAATTCCCGACTCGGGTGTGGAGTTTGCACATTCTCCCCGTGACTGCGTGGGTTTCCTCCGGGTGCTCCGGTTTCCTCCCACAATCCAAAGATGTGCAGGTCAGGTGAATTGGCCATGCTAAATTGCCCGTAGTGTTAGGTAAAGGGGTAAATGTAGGGGAATGAGTGGGTTGCGCTTCGGCGGGTCGGTGTGGACTTGTTGGGCCGAAGGGCCTGTTTCCACACTGTAAGTAATGTAATGTAATGTAATATGTAGCTTGGCTTTTGCCACTCTGGCTGAAATCAGGCAACTCAGCATATCAGAGCTCAAACTCAAACCTTGGGCTTTCTGATTGACATATTAATGACCACAAGTTTCACAGGAAGCCAAAGCCTTTTTTCTCCTCTTGAAATGCAATTTGGTTGACTGATTGGCAATCCTGGTTTGCCCACCAACTCCCAGATGAGATCAGAAGATAAAGTCAATTACCTTATAAAATAAATGAACTGTTATCAAGTTAAAAAGCAAATTATTTCTTTATTTCTGGCAAGTTATTTTAGTTTGACAAAATCTACATTTCTTGTGTCCACATTCTCCAGTGAAATTTTTTCGTTAGGCGTCAGGAAGATCAATAACTCGACCTCCACCTTCATCACTGATTCCATCCCCTTTCTGGCCTCTGCTTCTCTTGGAATTCACTTCTCTGAAGTTAAAAACCACACAACACTAGGTTACAGTCCAACAGGTTTATTTGGAAGCACGAGCTGTCGGAGCGCTGCTCCTTCATCAGGTGGTTGTGGAGAATAAGATCATAAGACACAGAATTTATAGCAAAAGTTTACAGTGTGATGTAACTGAAATTATATATTGAAAAAGACCTGGATAGTTTGTTAGGTCTGTCATCTTTTAAAATGAACATGTTGGTTTCAGTTCGTTCATATGTAAATCGTAAAACCTTTTTTTGAAGTTACATTCTCAAGTGAACTTTAACAATTGGTTTCATGTTGGCCCAGATAATGCATTGAAGGTGTGAGGTGCCCTGCGTGAGAATGTCTGTTCCCCCTTTGTTCACACTGATTCTAATCTAAAAAATGGATTTACAGAATCTTTGATCTTATACTCCACAACCACCTGATGAAGGAGCAGTGCTCCAAAAGCTAGTGCTTCCAAATAAACCTGTTGGATTATAACCTGGTGTTGTGATTTTAAAATTTGTACACCCCAGTCCAACACCGGCATCTCCAAATCGTCATTCTCTGAAAGATACAATTCTTTACTGGTATCTTATTTGACGCCTAGCTGAGCTACTGATCCCATATTTCCTTTTGTGATCCTGACTCAACTATTCCAGTGTATTTCTAAACTTCGGCTCATCCAAATCTCTGCTGCTTCTGTTCACTTTGAACCTTAAAAATGATAGAACAGGATACTAGGAAAATCTAGAACCAGCAGAGAAAAAACAAGAGATTCAGTCTCAGTGCACGGGTTATAAAATTTAAGGAAGAGCTTCCGAAAATAATGAAAAAAAGGTTAATTGAATTGTAGGAGATTAGAACACAAGAGAATAGAATGATTTGGAGGTGCTAGTGTTGGATTGGGATGGACAAAGTTAAAAGTCACACAACACCAGATTATGGTCCAACAGGTATATTCAGAAGCACTAGCTTTCGGAGCGCTGCTCCTTCATCAGGTGGTTCTGGAGTATAAGATCATAAGAGGATAGAATTAATGCTTCCACAATGCAAAGCCGTGGATGCACCACAACTAGAGAAGTGACAGCATTCTGGGCACCATGCTTGCAAGGGTATTTACACCTTTGGAGGGAATGCAGTGTAGATTCACTACAATGATATTTGAACTTCAGAAGTTAATTTGAGGTGAAATTACACAAACAAGTTAGTGCCCTCTGAAATGTAGAAGATTCAAGTGTGATTTTATTGCAATGTCAAGAAGAACAGAGATTAGGAACCATTTATGTTGCTTGGAAAGGCTAGGACTAGAGGACATGATTGGAAAAATTTATGTAGAACCACACCTATCAGAAATAAAGTCAGGAAACCTTTTTGCATACAATGATGATAGATATTTGGAACTCTCTTCCACAAATGCCAATTAACTCTTGATCAATTATTAATTTTAAATCAAACAGTGATAGTTGTGTTAATTAAAGAAATGAAGAGATAAGTGGCAAAAGTAAGTATGAAATCAAGTGACAGATCAGCCTTGATCTCTTTGAACTGGGCAGAACAGGGTTTAGGGGCTCGTTAGCCAACCCCTTATTCCTCTTACTCTTCCTTTTACCAAGTTCCACATTACCCTATGCTCACTGATCTACATTTCACCTGGTTAAATGACACATGCAATTGAAAGCTGTGTCATTCACAAATTCAAATCCATTCACCACTCCCTTGGTTCACAGAACCACCTCCAGTCCTGCAACCCTTTAGGAACACCTGACTCTGGCCTTTTGTGCATGTCTCACTTTCTTTGCCTCACTATTGCTGGCTATGGCATTTTGTAAGCTCTAGAATTGCTTCCCTAAACTTCTCCACCTCTTGTTCGTCTATGTAAGTTGCTCCTTGAGACCAACCAAAGTTCTGGTCATTCCTCTTGTTGTCCCCTTCTTTGGTTTGGTGCCTTTTTATATCTGTTCTTGTGACTGAGAAGCACATTGGGACCTCCTCTGCATTAAGGACACTATACAGGTATAAGGTGCCATTATTAATGAGGTTTGCATATACACATGAGCGTGTGATTTAGAGCAAGAGCAGGTCATTTAGCTCCTTAAGCCTGCGCTGCCATTCGATAAAGTCATGGCTGATCTGACTGTGACTGTAACTCCATAACCTGAATACCTGTTGCCCATCCCTAATTGCCATTAAGAAGGTAGTGGTGAATCTTGAGTATGACCAAATTATTTTTGAGCTGAAAATGTGTTGCTGGAAAAGCGCAGCAGGTCAGGCAGCATCCAGGGAACAGGAGAATCGACGTTTCGGGCATAAGCCCTTCTTCAAATTATTTTTGAGGCCATTTTAGAGGGCAGTTAAGAGTTGCACATTGGTGTGGGTTCACCTGTGGGCCAGACAGAGTTAGGCAGATTTCATTCCCTAAAGGACATAAATAAGCCTGTGTGACAGTCCATAGTGTTACGGTCATCATTACTGATCCTAGCTTTTGGTTGCATTACTGAATTTGGTTCTCAAGATGTTGTGGTGGGATTTCAGATGGTTGTATTTCTAGTCCATGCCTATGGACTAGTATCCAGAGACATGGACTAGAAATTATTAATCCAAAAACACAAACACTATATTACCAAATTGCAGAACAACAGTAAAATATAAAATAACAACACTGAAAGACACAACTAACTAAATTTCGTGAAAAATCAACTTTGCTTTGATCCACAATCACCATTTGTGATATTTTTTCAATTATTTTCTCACCTTTACTCTTGGCCTCTCCTCCACTAGGGTCTTTAAGAACTGAGCTTGGTGTTGAGATATAGGAACAGCTACAATCACATTGAATAGTAAAGAAGGCTCAATGGGCCACTCCTACTCCTATTTTCTTCGTTTCTACATAATAATGTAAAATGAATATGAAATCATTGTTGATCGTTGTTAAAAACCATGTGTTTCACTAATGACCTTTCGGGAAGGACCCTTATCTGGTCTGGCTGACATGTGACTGCGATGTGGTTGACTCCTAAGTGCCCTTTGAAATGGTCTGGCAAGCCATTCAGATGCAGGGGAATAAATGCTAACCTCGCCAGCTATGCCGATATCACATGAGAGAATAAAGTAAAAGTATAGAAATGGATCAGTCCAACTGTGGAGGTTGCTCTGCCTTTAAATCAGATCCTAAGAGATCTGAATCTCTATTTCACTTCCCCTCCTTAACTCCATATCTGCCAATATTTTTATGCAACAAAAATCTATCAATCTCATTCTTGAAAGTTCCAATTGGCTTCCTTTGAAGATATCCAATACCTCCCACATAAATAAAAGTGCTTCCTAACTTTGGGTTTGAATGGCATTGTTCTAATTTTAAGACTGCTATAAGTGCTTTTGATTTTCCCACGAGAAAATTTAGATTCCACAAGCTCTGCACCTTGAGCCAGGAAAGTGAATGTTGGCAAGTACCTAGCCTAAGGGGTGAGAAACATCCTAAGCTTGTTCCTGTGCTTACTCACAATGTCCAGCACAGGTTATCACACAGTGATTGGGCAATGGGATCTCCTTATGTCTAGTGATGTTGGTGATGGTTAGCAACCCAGGAGTTGTGACCTCAAACCTGACACTGACTTCAGGGAAAAACTATTGGATTGTCACATGAATCTATTTGATTGACCATTGGCTTTCAAGGAAGGGAACTGACTATTACCACCTGGTCTGGTATTCAGTTAACTTCACACTTACTAGAGGCTTTACAACTGCCCAAGTTGTACAACTGATGGATTAACTGGGGAATATGTAATACATGTGACCATTCCAGCATTTAACAGCATAAAAAATGACTTCAGGATAGAACAAAGGTTGAATCTCTGAGGCATTATATCTTGTTACTGTACTTATCTTACTCTTTCCATCTAAAAACTGTCAATTCCCATCATTCATATTCCCCCTATCTCCAGTTACCTTCTGGGGGACTCGCTTTCTGGAAGAGGAGTAGAAAGAGGGTCACTGAATATTTGTAAGGCAGGGATTAATGAATCCTTGACAAATGAGGGTGTGAAAGGCTTATCAGCATCAGCAGGAATGCAGAGTTGAGGCCATAGTCTGATGAGTCATGATCCTATTGAATGGCAGTACAGGCTGGAGGGGCTGAATGGTTTACTCCTGCTTTTGATTTTGCTCAAAATCCTCATCCATCCCTTTGCATCTCTGGATTCATCAATTCCAGTGCAGTCTTTGCCTCTCTACCTCCACTCTTACCCTTCCATTTATCCAAAACTGTGCTACCCAATCTTGCACCATACCATGCTTGACCCAAATTCAATGTTCCCATTAATCTATATCTTTACCTGTGTTCCACTGATATAAATTTAACATCTTCTTGAATGTTTCTAAGATGTCATTCCCCTTTCTCTATCTATGTGACCATCTTGATGCTCAAGCCCCCTGCTATTTCTGCTTCTTTCCTAACTATTGGTATACTGCCTCTCCCTTTATGCTTCTAATAACATGTCATGCTCTCAGCTGGTTAATGTTACTGCTCCCTTACCTTTTCTCAGCTTTCTCTTCTGCTTCACGACCCAAGCCTAGGAAGACCCTCAGGAGAACAGTCTGCCACTCACCTAATTTATCACCATTCCTTACAGAGAAGTTTTTTCAGCTGCACCTTAGGTCAGGAACTCCGTGGCAGTAGAAGATCAGACTTGTGCTCACACATTGATGCACTGAAGTACTGATCAACGAATTAAACTTCCAGAAGTAAACATGAATTTTAATGTTTTAAATCTTTTATGGAATTGGGTGTTGCTGGATGGTTCAGCATTTATTGCTATCTCTAATTAGGGCAACAGGTGGTGGGTTTGGAATGTGCTGTTAAAGGAGATTGATGAGTTTGTCTTGTAGATGTCCACAAACCTACCACTGTGCCCAATAGTGCAGAAAGTGAATGTTTAAGGTAACAGATGGGATGCTGAATAAGTGGAATGCCTAGTCGTGGATAATGCTTAGATTCTTGAATTTTGTTTGAGTTATTAGATTAGATTAGATTAGATATTACAGTGTGGAAACAGGCCCTTCGGCCCAACAAGTCCACACCGACCCGCCGAAGCGAAACCCACCCATACATTTACCCCTTACCTAACACTACAGGCAATTTAGTATGGCCAATTCACCTGACCCTGCACATCTTTTGGATGGTGGGAGGAAACCGGAGCACCCGGAGGAAACCCACGCAGACACGGGGAGAACGTGCAAACTCCACACAGTCAGTCGCCTGAGGCGGGAATTGAACCCGGGTCTCTGGCGCTGTGAGACAGCAGTGCTAACCACTTTGCCACCGTGCCGCCCAGTTATATTCATCCTGTCAAGTGGGAAGTATTCTATTACACTCCCAACTTGAGAACATCTTTGGGGAGGTAGGAGGTGAGTCACTTACTGCAGAATTCAAAGCCAGTGACCTGCTGTTATTTCCATAGTAACTATATAGCTGGTTCAGTTAACCTTCTGGTCAGTGGTGATGCCTAGGATGTTGATGGACGGTTCACCTATGATCATGCAATTGAATGTCAAGGAATGCTGATTACAACACCGTCCCTTTTTAATTATTCACTTGTGGGATGTGGGCATCACCAGCTGTGCCTGTATTTATTGCCCATCACTAACTGCCCCTGAGAAGGCGGTGGTGAGCTGCTGTCCTGACCTGCTGCAATCCATGTCTTTTGGAGATGGTCATTGCCTGACACTATGGGCTTGGTCTTGCTGCCTGTGGGGACACTGCTTCAATGTCAGAGAGTAGAAGGCCGTTGATGAATTGCTGAAGATGGTTAGCTGGAACACAATCCTGACGAACTCCTGCAGAGATGCCCTTCATTTCCCTTTGTGCTAGGAATAGTGCCAACCAGTGGACAGCTCCCCCCAGCTTTTTCTAGGGCCTTTAGATACCATACTTGGTCAAATACTGTCTTGATGTCAAGACAGTCACTCTTGGATCACCTCTGGAGTTCAGTTCTTTTGTCCATATTTGGACTAAGAACATAATGAGGTCAGAGGGTCTCTTCTGGTACAGTGATAATGTACATTATTTCTGAGCCAGGAGGCACGAGTCCCCAGTCCTGTCAGCTCTGGTGATTTAAAATAACACTTCTGAACAGGTAGATTAAAAACATCAGTAGTGAGGTCAGGTACCTACAGAAACCAAATCTAGCATTAGGTTATTGCTGAGGAAGAGCTGCTTGATAGCACTGTAGACAACACCTAGACTGAGAATAGACTTCTGGGCTCTTGTCGGATTTGTCCTGCATTTTGTGTACAGGACATGCCTGAGCAATTTTCCATATTTTCAGGTTAATCAGTATTGCAGCTGTACTGGAACAACTCAGCTATGGGCATGATTAGTTCTGTAGCATAACTCCTCAGTACTACATTATGTGGAATGGATCAGATTTATTGAAGTCTGGCTTCAATAATGGTGGGCAACTCCAGACGGATCATCCACTTGGCATGTTTGGCTGAAAGGGATGCAAACATTTCAGCCCTATCTTTCAAACTTGTACATGGGGCACCTCTAACATTGAATGTGGCAAAATTACAGGGTGCTGATTTAATCCATTGGTTATGGTGTTCATCACATGCTACTTCCACTATTTAGCACATACATAATCCTGTGTTATACCTTCACTCAGTTGATTTCCTGGCTTGGAGTGAGATATATTCCAGGCTATCAAGTTACAGATTGAATACATTCTGCTGCTGCTGATGGCCCACAGTATCTCATAGATGCCTAGTATTTAGATGCTAGATCTGCTTGAAAACTATCCAATTTGGTTTGGTGAGAGTAGCTTACAACATAATGTAGAAGGTCCTCAGAAATGAAATGGAATCGAACTTTGTCTCCTGCCATTACTTTCATGGACAGATGCACCTGCAATGGATGAATTGGTAAATACAAGTAGGTTTTCTCCTCAGTTTCCTCACTATCTGCCACAGGCCCATTCTAGCAGCTATGTCCATCAGGAGCTGGCTGGTTTGGTTGGTAGTGTTGCTACTAAGCAACCTTGGTGATGAAGAATGATGTTCCTTCACCCTGAGTGCATTCTGTGACCTTATCACTGTCAGTTAATCTTCAAAATGATGTTCAACATGAAGAAGTAGTGATACATGGAGGATGGTTTCCTTGCCCAAGCCAGCCTGATGCCATTGCTGTGGAGTCAATGTTGTGGACACCCAAAGAAATTCCTCCAGACTGCATACCACTGTATCATCATCTCTTGTGGGATAGAGCAAACCCAAAGATGGTGATGTCTGGGTCAGCATTGTTGATAGTGAGGTGGTCATACCATACATGCAGAAAGGGAATGGGTGACCATTATGAGATTATAATAGTCAGGTGGTTGTTTTGACTGTGTTGCAGATATTTATGCTTCTGAGAGTATGACTGTTGGGCTGTTGCTTGACTAGTCTGTAGGACAACTCTAGGAGGTTAGGCTTAGGTCCTCAAATATATAGTATACTGTATTTGATCCATGTTAACAATCTCATCTTGGGTGCACAGAACACAATTTCACAATCTGCTGATGACACAAAATAAGGAAGCATTTTGAACTATGAAGAGGTTGATGAGGTGATTTAAACAAACTGGCAGAATTGGCAAAGGTGTGGCCGATACAATTTAAATATGTGCAGTATGTAGGAAGAACAATGAAATAACATAAAATAAAGGATACAATTCTAAAAAGTGGGATCTTGGGAGTATATTGTACCAATCATTGAAGAAAGCAAGTCAGACTGAGAAAGCAGTTAACAAAGACTTACAAATAGAGACAGTGTTTGTAAAAGTAAATAATTTTTGATGAACCTGTACTGAGCATTGTCTCAGCCTCAACTGTGGTATTATGTCTAGTTTTTGGCACTGACTTTTGGATGGTTGGAAAGGCATTATCGAGTGTGCAAAAAGATGGTTCCAGTGATGAGGGAATTCGGTTACTTTGATAGATTGGAGAAGTTGAGGTTTTTGTTCTTTCTGGAAAAGGTGGAGAGGAGATTTAACAGGTATTCAAAATCATCAGGTGGACAGAAGAGAGAAATACTGAAGGATTCAAGGCTAATGGCAAAAAAAGCCATCAGTGACAGGTAATTCTTTTTCCACAGTGTATTGATAATGTGTGATACTGAGAATGTGGTGGGGGCAGATTCAGTTACAGCTTTTAAAAGATTGTTACCTTAATAGAAACAGGGCTCTGATGAAAAGGTAACGTCAGCAGCTAATCTCTTGTAGAGAATGGACTTAAGTTGAGTGGCATCCTAGTTTACTGTAAGCATTCTATGATTCTATACTGTTAATGAGGAGGATGTTGCAGGGTTGACTAGACATGGTGCGCCTTTGTCATGTCTGAATGTGATGTTTTGGTTTTTTGATGATTCACATGGTTTTATTACAATGATATAATGTTGTAGCAATTAGATATGGCAGTGTCTTGCTAGGTCATTTCAGAGGGCATGTTAAAGGGCAAAGATTAGGTAAGCATGGCAGATTTCCTTCCACAATGAACCAGGTTCATTTTTGCGACAGGAAGGGCTGGAGAAACTAAGCAGGCCCAGCAGCCTCAGGGGAGAGAAAGAGTTACAGTTAAATCTAAATGACTCTTCTTTAGAACTGAAGGAAATTGGAAATCTGATGGGTTTCATACATTTTCATCTCTCTCTCTCTTTCGTTCCATTAACTGAGATGTTAGCTCTCTTTTCTCTGTCCGCCATTGCTACCAGACCTGCCAAATCTCGACCACACTTTGATTTTATTTCAGGTTTCCTGCACCTGCACTATTTTCTTTCAATTTTTACAATAGGTTAGTTATAAATTCATTCATTGATAATAGGCTTCGATTTCAGATTCAGTTAATTAAATGAATTTAAATTTCCCAACTCCCTGGTGAGATTTGAACTTGTATCTTAGGTTTCTGATTTACATACCGCAAACAACCATTTTGCTACCTTTCTTAGTTACACTCCAGTTTGACATCCTCTGCTATTGTAGAGGTTTCAAGACTAATTTTGGAGACCCTACTTTTGATCTGGGAATGGTCACTTAATTCAGCAGTGACTCAACTATTAAGTTCTGTGTGGCTTAGTAAAATGGTTTGTGTGTTTATTAATCAAAACATCAGACTTAATTGTTCGATGTCTAATTCATTGAGATTTGTAAATCATAAGAAAAAATTCTTGCTCACTCTCCTCATGCAAACAAAAATATCAAGGGCAGCTTGTGTTCAAAAATCAGTGACCAGTGTGAATAAAGTCTCCTGAATGTTTAACGTGCTGCAGATTTCTGATCACAGGTCCCTTATTAACCACCGTCTGTTTAGGTCTGCTTATTGTCTTTTTGTTTTGGCTGCCAAGATGACGCAAATTGCTGATGGGAAGCGGATATGATCCTGCTGTAGGCATCTATTGTCCACTACCACCATTGCAAGGACAAGACAGAGTTAAGCATCTTGGGTCAAATACAGGAAGGGTTAATGGACTTAGATTGGGTGCAGGGTGGGTTAATGATTCCTGGGTTGGATACGGTCTGTCTTAATGATCCCAAATAAGGTGTATAGGGGGTACGGGGGTTAATGAGCCTGGCTCAGGTATAGGAAAGGTGAATGACCTCTTGTCAGGTACAGGAAAAGTCAATTAACATGAATCAAGCACAGGAAGGGGGTGATGATGCCAAGTCAGGCACAGGAAGGGTTAGCGACCCAGGTCAGGTACAGAAAGTGTTGCTGACCCCAAGTCAGGCATTGGAAGGATTGATGACCCTGCGTTGGGTAGAGGAAGGCTTAAAGGCTCCACATTAGGTAGTGGGAGTGTTAATGTTTCCACAACATTGTACAGTACAGGAAGGGTTGATGATCCCAGATTATTTATGGGAAGGGTTAAATAACCTTGGATCAGGCCCAGGAATGGTTGATATCTTCTGGGATTGGGTATGGTTAAGGAAAGCTAATGATCCTAGTTGGTTATGATACAGGAAATGCAATAGCCCTCGTTCGGCTATACCATGAACTAAGGATCTGTGATCAGTTAAAGGACCACAGGTTGATGATTACAACATGAGTGAAAGATCCCAGGTAATGTATAGCATGTGGTTAATGCATGTTTTGGGTCTCTGTTCTCCACTTTTACATTGAGAAATATCTCCTGTATTTTCTATTTATATTGAAATTCTGGACCTGTTTTTTCTAAACGTGTACATCAGACTCTGCTTCAAATTTCAGAGCAACCACTTTGTGAGAGTCGACCTGGAGTATCACTGGGACCCAACCATTTCCACTTCTCTTTTGCCTTCTGTAAATGTAAATGATCTTTCCTTCCTCTAGTGTTCACTCCATTTCTCATTCCGCTGTACGGACAGTAACTCTTCCCATATAGTATTTCTAATGATCAATCAAATAATTCAACACAGACCTACAACTGTACTCAGTACCTTCTCGGTCTCATTGGCTCTGTATTGTCCTATGAACAACTCTGCCAATAAGCCATACGGTGTAGGCTTAAGATTGACAAGAGGTGGTAGTTTTGTGTTTCTATCAAGATCACTTTGCATCCTTGAGTTAAACATGAATCAGATGGCTTGCTGCCTCTTTCTTTCCCCAACTGCTGAATTGGAATGAAATCACCTGCCCAATTATCTTGGATTTTGAAACGAATGGCTTAGTTATATTGTCTTTCTCTGTTTATGAAAATCTTGTAGGACCTAGAGAACAATTATACATGCACCTGCCCCCAAGGATTCTATGGCAAGAACTGTGGGATCAGTGCTATGACATGTGCTGATGCACCGTGTTTTAATGGTGGCTCCTGCACTGAGAAATCACATGGGGGCTATAGCTGCCATTGCCCGGTTGGCTTCACTGGCTCCAATTGCGAGAAGAAGATTGGCCGCTGTATCAACAATCCATGTGGAAATGGTAAGTGATGGAATCGATCATTTGTTTCCCATCCCTGCTCTGTACTCTTTGCCATACCCAAATCTACCTGCTTTATGTTTTTGTCGCTCTAACTCACACTTCCTGTTAAAAAGGATACTGCTTGGACATTGGTCGGAGTGTCATCTGCCGCTGCCGGACAGGGTTCACTGGCCCAAGGTGCAAGATCAACATGGACGATTGCGCCAAGAACCCATGTGCCAATGGCGGCACCTGTATTGACGGCGTCAACTCCTTCAATTGTAGCTGCACTCTTGGATATGGTGGGAAGGACTGCAGCATTCGAATGGATGCCTGTAGCAGCAACCCATGTAGAAATAAAGGCATCTGTTACACGCATTACACCGGCCATGTCTGTGAGTGCCCAACTGGATTTATGGGGTCCAACTGTGAGTTTCGTGTGAAGCCCACCAGCCCGTCCGATGAGGAGAATCCATTCTCTGTGGCCCTTGCCATCTCTTTTGCTTTGGGCCTTGTCACCCTCACCCTGGTGGTGTTTGCTGCTGTGGTCATTCTGAAGCATCTCCGGAAAAGCCAGGAGAGTCGGAATGCTGTGCGCAATGACCTGGAGACCATCAACAACTTGTCAGATTACCAGAAAGAAAAGGAGGCCTTCATCATCTCCACTGGACAGTTCAAGGTCTCCAACAAAGATGCTGAACTCAGCAGCGATTGTTTGAGTGATAAATTTAACTGCAAACAGAAACTTCATTCAATGGATTATAATCTGGCTGGGGAACTGAAGGAGCAGGAGGCTTCCAGAAAGAACATTGTAAAGTGAGTTCTGTGCTTAAGTATACTTCAACATTGTTCCTGATGCTTAGATAATGTCAAACGTTTTGTACGGTACCAGCCAATGGAAATCTAATGAGTCTCCATTTTTTCCAATCACTTTCCATTTCAGTAAGAAATCTGAATGCCTATCAATCTCCAAACCATCAATACCATTTCAGAAGGAGGGATTGTACCATCCAATGTATATCATGTCTGAACGAGTGGAACCATGCATATTTGCAACTGAGGTAAGTCTCAGCTGCTCCTGGAGTTGGAGGTAAGGGACATGAGGTCGAGCAAGAATCTCTAGCATTGCACAGTCTCATCATTTTATCTTTTCCTTCTCTTCCACAGGTATGAACTTCCATCTCCTCAGACGTAGATATTCAAGCTTCCCCTGTCTCTGAATGTTTACAGATTTAATGGACATTACGGGGTTTATATTCCTGTATTTAATATTTATTCATGCTGCTCTTTATTTTGTTTTGGAATGGATAACCTCTTATTGTGTTTTTTTTTTAAGAGAGTATGTGTGTATGTGTGTGTGTGTGTGTGCGCGCGCGCACACGCTTGTGCGCGTGTGTGTATATGTATAAAAAGATTTTTGTACCTGGCTTCTGGATAATGAAGAATGCCTGCTGACATCTCTCTGAAAGCTGCGAAATCTTTGCACTATTTTCAATAGCAAAGTCATCCTGAAAAATATCTGCATGCCAAGGACTGAAGATGGGGTGGGTGGAATGAAAAAAAGGCAGGACCTTTTGAACCAGTTATGGTGAAGAATTCTTCATAGGATCTATATTGTAATGTGTGCTGTTCCACTCTGCAAGAAGCAGTGAATCCAAGTGGCAGAGGAATCACAACAGTCCACCCCTAGTCTGGCAGGGCTGTTATGCTTTAGGTCAATGCTGTTCTTTCTGCATTGGACCAGTGTCTTCTCCACATGACCAACAAAGCTTGCAGTAGAACACCAGCCAAGCACATTATACATTACAGATGACAAAATTGTGGAAAATTGAGCTGAAGGCAGTTTTTCATTCTCACAGTTCAGACTAACAAATCCTGTTTGAGAAACTGTGATCCAGGACATCTTTTGCATTTGTCAATGGAAAATGCTGCCGACCCATTTATTATTCTATATATAGTCAAATATGGGAATGTATTGTGTCTCATTATGAAGGACTTTTTATTAGCAAAACATGAAAGATTATTGCAGTTCTGTTTCAAAGTCAAGCCAATGTTATTTTAATATTTTATAATTTAAGAATTTTTGATATACATACAAAATGAAATATACTTTTTCTAATTTTATTTTGTATATAGTGTATATTTAAGAGAATTGTACATATGTTTATCTATTATGTTTTATATATGTCTTTTCTGTTGAAGAGAAGTTCAAATTTATTTTTTTCCAAAATAAATGAAAATAATTCTAATTCTGGGAATTTAGTGAATTTATTTAGGATATTTATAAGGTCATTTAATGCACATGACATCAGCTGTCAATACATAAACTTTGTCCTTTCCCTATTGCTCTCTATTTCCTCAAAACAGTGACCTTCTCTGGATATTTCTGCATGGGTGATGCCAATTTCTGTTACCTGATTTTACCTATTCTGCTGGAAATCTTACAATAGTCAAGACACCTCCAATGTAAACAAAGAATCAATTGAACAGGTAAACTAGTGGGGAGATAGTACAATATGGTGTTGAAGCAGGATAGGCCATTCTGACCTTGGGGCAAGCTCTGCCATGTCACTGGACTGGTAAGCCATGATCAAGGCTAATGGTGTGTGAACATGGGTTCAAATCCCACCACAGCAGCTGCTGAAATCCAAATTAATTTCTATTATTAAATGTGGATTGAACACAAGAAATAGGAGCAGGAGTGGACTATTCAATCCACACTGCCTGATCTTTGGTTTCAACTCAACCTTGCTGCACATTTCCCATATCCTGATTGGCTAGGTCAGTTGATTTGAATGGCTGGTTTGTGATGCAGAGTGATGGCTACAGCATGGGTTTAATTCCCACACCAGCTGAGGTTACTACAAATGAGTTCCATTTTCAATCTCTCCCCTCACCTAAGGCGAGGTGACTGAGGTTAAAACTACCACCAGTCATGTCCCTCTAATCAGTGAGCACCCTTCTGGGATTATGGTGACTTTACAACTATTACTGAAAGCTAGTCTTTGCAATGGTGACCATGACCATTATCATCAATTCTTGTAAAAGCCCCTCGGGTTCACTAATGCCCTCAAGGGAAATCTGCCATCCTTATCTGGTTGGACCTACACGTGAAGTTAGGCCCACAACAATGTCGACGTTTAAATGCCGTCTGAAACATCTAGCTGCTCAAGTCAACAGCAGTTGGGATGGGTAACAAATGCAGACTTTGGCAATGATGCCAATATTCGAAAAACGAAAACCCAGAAAAGTGTGGTAATTGTAACAGGGCAGCTAAATGTGATGAAGACTTTCAGTTGTATGGGAAGTAAGGGCTGACAGATTAAATGGACAAAGTGGCCTGTTTTTATATTTTAACTTGTACATTTGAATGGCCATTTGACGAATGTGCAATCAGACTAATTCTGTCCTGTATCTAGTCTAATACAACACTTTCCTGCAGCCTGTATAATGGTGAGCAGGGGTAATCCCACCTCACTTTGTTTCCCTAATCCTCTCCTAAATCTGTTTTTAATCTACACGTTTGGACATGTTGTATCACACCTCTGTGCAGATGGGACTCTAATCAGAATATCTGGCCCTGAGGTAGGGACAATGTCACTGTGGCACATGACACGGATATAATGAGGTCCATTTTAGCAAATTTCCCCACAGCCAATGCAATTACAAATACTTAATCTAGCAGATAGTAAAGAATGATTCTCACAAATGTTTGGCTTTGTCCCTCACTATCAGGTTCCATCACTAACTGAACAGTGAATTAATATACTAATATGTAGTGAATAGGAGGTAAGAAAATGACTGAATGGAATATGTCTGAAATCGAGTGACAAAAAATACACAATTAACTAAATTACGTGGAACATTAGGAAAAAGGTTAAAGTTGGAAACTAATGGGTACAATGGACAGACAAAGAATTCTACAGAATCTGGATTGAAAAGATATAACAACCATGGTTAATTCAAAAAAGGTCTGCAGACTTGAAGAGCCAAATTGGTTGATTCCTGTTATAGGCAGTCATAGAGATATACAGCATGGAAACAGACCTTTTGGTCCAACTCGTCCATGCCGACCAGCTATCCTGACCTAATCTAATTCCATTTACCAGCATTTGGCCCATATGCCTCTAAGCCCTTTATATTCATACACCCATCCACATGCCTTTTAAATGTTACAATTGTACCAGCCTCCACAACTTCTTCTGGCAGCTCATTCCATATTCCTCAAACCATTGGAGTTCTGGATGTTCAATATACCATTTTCATAAGCTTTCAGCTAGAATGGGCTGATGGGAGGGAGTTGATTGCAATATTAACTTAAAAAAATCAGGGTTATTCAAAGCCTGTATTGTACATACCATTACTGCATTGTGAAATTATCAGTTTGCACAGGCATCAGCAGTTGTTCCAAGGGCAGCATGATCAAATGGACAGTATGCAGAGGTGCTGGTGATACTACATTATCTGCTTTGGGCATAATAAAAGATGGTTAACCAGGAGTAGATTTGCATTTATATAGCCCCTTTCACTAATTTGGGACATCCCAAAGCAGTTCACAGCCAATTAAGGAAAATCAAGTTTTCCATGTGTCACACTATCTTGGCAATTTCTCTATAAAATAAAAAATCTTTTCAGTGAATGGGAACACTTGCATAGGATTTGCAGTTTGCATTCAAATGGTTCTGATGGTACTGCTATAGCAATCAAAGAAATGCAAAAGACATACTTTTACAACACCTTTTATGATTTCAATGTCCCAAATTGTTTCACACCCAGTGAAATATTTGAAGTGTGGTCATTGTTGTAATGGATAGAAAAACAGCATTCACCTTGTACGTAGATAACAAGCTTCCACAAAACTGGTAACACACGTTAACAACCAGATATCCCCATTCTAGAAATGTTGGATGGGATTAAAATATGGGCCAGACCACCAGGGAAACCCAATGCTCTTCCTAAAAATATAAAGAAGGGTCATTGGACTCAAAACATTCACTCTGCTTTCTCTCCCCAGATGTTGCCAGACCTGCTGAGGTATTCCAGCAATTTCTGTTTTGAGGGCAGATATGGCTTTGGTTTCATTCTGAAAATAGCACCTTGCACATTCACACAACAAATCGCGTGCCAAAAGCGGTGTGCCACAAGGATAAGTGCTGGGTCCACTGCTTTTCGTCATTTAGGCAAATGATTTGGATGTGAACAAAGTCTTTGGGGTCTTGAATCCAAGGCAGCAGACTGATGATGGGTGAGCAGGCCTTGAGCTGGATTTTTAAATGCGTCGGTTCTAGTTTGGAAGTCAGTTCCCAGCCATAATCCCAAAACGTTGTCAATTAGGGGGGTTCTAAGCTTTTTGGAGTCTTAGCTGGTGAGGCTGCTAATCTCTTAGTGACCCTGGCTTGTCTATTAATGCTCTAGGAGTGGGAGCAGTCCCTCTCATCAGACCTGATCAGATGGAGGGTCTGACCTTCCTTGGCTTTTAATTGGATGCAGTGTTCAAAATTTCAGTGAACATGCATAAGGCTTCTGTCTAGATTGGGAGTCCAGAGATTGAACCCATTTTTGGTCCCTGCTCCCTGATTGACAATCCAGCACTGAATTTGGGGAAATAGATCAGTGCTAAGTTATAATGAATCATGGAATTGTCAAAATAATTACAATACTAAAAGAGGCCATTGTATTTGTGCTGATCCTCCGAAACAACAATTCACCTAATGCCACTTCACTACCTTTTCCCCAAAGCCCTGCAGATTTTTCTTTTTCAGAGAATGACCCAATTGGCTTGTATGTGGAATGAACTGCCAGAGGAAGTGGTAGATGAATGACAGTTACAACACTTAAATGGACAGGTACATGAATAGAAAAGGTTTAAATGGAATTGGGCCAAACTCAGGGAAATGGGACTAGTTTAATTTGGGAAAGTTGGTCAGCATGGATGAGTTGGACTGAAGGGTCTGTTTTCGTGCTGTATGACTCTAAATGCTTCAACTGAACTACATCCCACTCTTAAGCAACAGATTTGAAATCCTAACCACTCACTGTGTGCAAACAATTCACCTCACCTCCCCATTGTTTCTTTCATCAATTACTTTAAATCCAATGTAAGAGCAAATTACTGCAGATGCTGGAATTGGTACTGGAAACAAAAAATGTTGGCGATCACGGCAGGTCAGGTGGATCCATGGAGAGACAGCAAGTCAACGTTGAGTCCAGATGACTCTTTGTACCTTAAATGCATGCCCTTTGGTTCTCGAGCCTTCCAACAGTGGGAACAGTTTCTCCCTATTCAATTTGCCCAGACCCCCATGATAAGATCCAAGTCCCTCTACTCCTGCAGATTCCCTACTATAGTAACCTTTTTGTTTTGTCGCTCTGCATTCTTCCTCTTTACTTCACATTTCACGGTATCATTCTTCAACTGCCAACTGCCTGCCTGCTCCACCAACTTGTCCATATCCTTTTTAAGTTCTGTATCATTCTTCCCACAGTTTACAATCCTTCCACGTTTCTTGGCAACCACAAATTTTGAAATGTCACTGTACACTGAGGTTTGATCATTAATTTGAGGAACTGAAACTAAAACTGTTTTGATGGGATCTGGAACCTGGGGGTTATTTACAAATTGCATCTTTATGATTATGAAGTTTATGAATGATGACAGATTCGGATAGACAAATAGGGAATAAGTGGGGGGATTATTTTTATTTATTCAAAATATGTACAGTCCCTAGTTTAGTTTTCGATACAAGTACTGGCCCTGTTATTGCACAATCTTTTCCCCCTCAAGTTCAAACCTCCCTCTCCAATTATCAGTCAGCAGCAATGATTCAGTAATTCTCCTGTGAAGAGAAATTCTTTTAAAAAAATAAAGAACTGATTCTGCCTTTCCCTTTCGTTCAAATCCTCCAACCCTGGCAACATCCTTGTAAATCTTTTCTGAACACTTTCAACTTTCACAGCTTTCCTATTCTTCTGCTAGGAGGGAGACCAGAATTGCGCACTGTCCTCCAGAAGTGGTCTAACCAATGTCTTGTACTATATTCAATGCTCTGAGCAATAAAGAAAAGCATACCAAATGCCTTCTTCATTATCCTATCTACCTGCGACTCCACTTTCAAGAAGCTATGAACCTGCACTCAAGAGCTCTTTATTCAGCAAAGCTCCCAGGACCTTACCATGTATAAGTCATGTTCTAGTTTGCCTTTCCAATATACAGCATCTCACTGTTATCTAAATTAAACACCATCTGCCACTCGTCGGCCCATTGGCCCATCTGATCAAGATCCCGTTGTACCCTGAGGTAACCTTCTTCGCAGTCCACGACATCTCCAATTTTGGTGTCATCTGCAAACTTACTAATTATACCTTCTATATCCACACCCAAATCTTTTATATAAATGATGAAAAGTAGTGGACCCAGCACTGATCCTTGTGGCACACCACTGGTCACAGGCCTCCAGTCTGAAAGACAACCCTCCACCACCACCCTCTGTCTTCTACCTTTGAACCAGTTCTGTATTCAAATGGCTAATTCTCCCTGTATTCCATGGGACCTAACATTGCTAACCAGTCTTCCCTGCTTCCTGTACAGGATTGAACATCCCGACAATCTGAAAGTATTCAGCAGTGAAGCCAACCACTATGTCACAGGTTGGATACTCACAGCAATCAATTTCAACATTTGGCACAGATTCCCCACCCCTCACCCTCCTGTCCAAGATGATATACCCACCCCCACCTAAATAAAACCTGAATCCATGCAGCTTTGGTCATCGCAATGTTCAGTTTAGAAATCAGACTGTTTATCTGGGATTAAGCAAAGCCTCCTGCCTGATGTCCAGGTTCACACCCCCAAACTGTTCTCCCAGGCCCTCCCCTTGTGAATGAAGATCCTCCTCCTCAATTCACAGCATTCAATGGGGCTCGGAATCTCCACAGAATTGTACCACTGCTTGGTATTAAAGACTGCTTCCGTGGTCAGATCATCATAACCATGAAGTTCAGAAAGAGGTCATTCAGCCCATCAAGTCTGCATCATTCCTCAGAAGAGCATCCCACCCAGGCCCCCACCTCTATGGATGTGATCTTTAACCATGGCAGACACAGGAGGATGTGTAAAGTCCAGAGAGACAGTCTGGAATTGAACCCGGGGCCCTAGCACTGTGAGGCAATAATGCTAATCTTTGTGATCATCAATCCCTTTAGATTCAGATCAACACCAAAGACTTGTTGAGACAATAGCCGACGGTCTTGGTACTAGAGATTAATTTAGAGATTAAGGTAATGTTCTGGGGCGCTGTGTTCACATTCACCACAGCAGATGGTGCCATTTAAATGAGTCTAATAACGACAATGAAACAGTTGTCAATTGTCAGGGGAAAAAATCCTTCTCATTCATTAATGTCATTTATGGAGGGTAATCTGCCATTTTTACCTGGTCTGGCCTAGATAGGACTGCAGACCAACAACAACCTGGTTGACTCTACCTACCCTCTGGGTGATTAGGGAAAGGTGGTAAGCCTTCAATGAATAAAAACAATGGCACTCCCCATGCACAGCCAGCCCCCTCCCCCCAGCTGGCTGCTCCATTTTTAGACCATTCCCTGGGATTGATAACCCTACACTGGGTCCATTGGTGCAACTACAAAATGATCTACTTTCAAAGTTAATGGATCCTCCACTTGAATCAGCGTAGTTCACTGGAGTAGGGAACACCAACACATCGACCAGTACCAGCACAGACAACCGGGGCAAAAGGATCTGTGTCTGAGACCAGCAAGAGTTGTGACATTCATTGGACTGAGCAAATAAGTGATGTCACAGATTATCCACTGAGATAGCAGATGTTCTAAATTCAGCAGAACTTCAGCACCAAGCACCCAGACTTTCCCCTTGAAACGTCTGCTCTGCACCATGCGAGACATTCCCTTTTCACTAATGTTGGGGAGATTTCACTGCGGTGTTTAATGTAGGGCTAGGGAGGGTGACACTTCCAGCCCTGAAATGGTTAACAACAGCCAAGCGAGCTGCTGCAGGCGATTGCATGACTGCTGGAGCTTGTAAGGGATATGCATAATGTTAATTAAATCTGATAAAAGGTAGGGAGGAGGGACTTGGGGGAGGGGCGTCGGAAATGCGATAGGTGGAAAGAGGTTAAGGTGAGGGTGATAGATCAGACTGGGGTGGGGGCGGAGAGGTCAGGAAGAAGATTGCAGGTTAGGAAGGCGGTGCTGAGTTCGATGGATTTGACTGAGACAAGGTGGGAGGAGGGGAAATGAGGAAACTGGTGAAATCCGGGTTCATCCCTTGTGGTTGGAGGGTTCCTAGGCGGAAGATGAGGCGCTCTTCCTCCAACCGTCGTGTTGTTGTGGTCTGGCGATGTACACTATGCTACTTTCTCCCCACCCCCCCCCCCCTCTAGCTTATCTCTCCACGCTTCAGGCTCTCTGCCTTTATTCCTGATGAGGGCTTTTGCCCGAAAATTCGATTTTACTGCTCCTCAGATGCTGCCTGAACTGCTGTGCTCTTCCAGCACCACTAATCCAAAATCTGGTTTCCAGCATCTGCAGTCATTGTTTTTACCTTAGAGGGATATGTGCCAAGTACTAGCAAATTGGACTAGATTAGGTTAGGATATCTCGTCAGCATGGACGAATTAGACCCTGGGGCTGTTTCCATGCTGTACATCTCTATGACTTTATTACTCTAAATACAAATTTGCCTTTCAGTAGCACCCTTTGAGACTTTGAGATGTCTCGAAGCAATTTACAGCCAGTAAAATATTTTAAGTGTATTTGCTGTTTGGGGTGCAAGGAGAGAAGAGATAAACCAGTTCACTCATCTCATAGTTTAAATGTTCTGGACCTCAGTCCAAGTTTCTCTGTCTCCATATTCCTGTGTGAACTGTTACACTGCACACAAGGAGCCCACATTTGCATTCATGCATGTCGAAATGTGAAACTGTGAATAGTGATGAAAAGAGGCTTCACTGTGTTAACTATCACGGCTACCAGAGTTTTTTCTGCTTTACTATCTGCCATTTCCATGTGTTGGAAGAATTTACAAGTTGATCCTTAACCTGATTAGCCACGTTATGAATGCACCCCCCTCCCCCTACTTTGGCCATCATGCCCTAGAGTGGGATCTAAATGTGGAGTTTGCATTCAGGTCACTACCCATTGTGCTATGAAACCCCCTTATACCCCTTTTAAAATGGCAGTTTTTTTCAGTTTCTTCTTGAATTGACTAACTCCAAGTTTTAGCAGTTAGCATTAGCTTATCCAGGGGAGACCTTGTCATTTTTGATTTAATAATGGGATTTGGGTACTGTTGGTTACGTCAGCATTTATTGCCCATCCCTAATTACCAGAATACAGTTAAGAGTCAACCACATTGCTGTAGAGCTAGAGTCACATGTAGGCCCGATCAGGTAAGGCTAATTTCCTTTCCTGATGGGAATTCAAGAACCAGATGGTTTTTAAGTCAATTGACAGTGGTTGCATGGTTGTCGTTAGACTAGTTTTTAATTACAGATTTTCTTTTATTGAATTCAAATTTCACCATTTGACATGGTGGGATTCGAACGCATATCTTCACGTTCTAGACTGCTAATATTGCCACCACCTCCCCATTACAATGGGCATTGCATCTGCCTGTGAACCATAAGTTCTAGGTTCACAAACACTAGGACTTGACAATTCAGGAAGGTGCATACACAATGCAGCCAAAATGTACTAACCTATAAATCTTTCTGACAGCAGGTGGTCAGAGACCGAAAGATCTCTGGTCATCCATGGTAAAGAAATTGGAAGCTTCTGCCATTGCTGTCCCAGGGTCCAGGCTACAGCATGCTTGTAGAAGTCTGTGATGCCACAACAATTTGGACTCCTTAGAAGACTGGACAACCAGTGTGGACAAGTTTGGTGTCAAAAACACAAAAATTCAATCCCTGTTCTGATTGTGTGGAGTTGGAACCTTCCTCCTGGCCCTAAGCCTGTAGATGTTATTGTACTGCAGGTGGGAGAGCTGAAGGAGATGATGAAGTGCTTTAATAGCTTCTCCCCACACAGTACATTCAATGTGAAGGTTCACGCAAAAGGATATTTATTTCCAGCTCCCAATATTTCTGAGTTTACACAGCATCAAGGTCTCTGTTTGAATCCCCAGCCTATGTCAATGTAGTTGATCTCTCAGCTAAAGTGGAATAGGAACACTGCAACAACATGGTCTATAGTTAGGAAGGTAAAATTCAAACAGGCTACTGATCACCATGTGCAAATATCACACAGTCATCAACTGGATGCTCAATAACCATGGCCCAGATTTTCCAATAAATAGATAGTCAAAACACTGTTGTAGCAGGCTCAGAATTGCCTGGTAAATGGAACATTCCATTGGGTAATCCCTTATACTGGAATCCTCCAAAATTATTCATTTAAATTGGAGAATTCAGAGAGATCCTCTGCAGAAAATGGTTACCCAGGAAACGTTTAACAGAGTTTTTATTTATCTGACTCCTGGACAATTATTAAACTCACCACCCAACCTATCACACACCAGAATTGCTCCCAGAATTCTTACATCCTTCTACCCACTCTTAGACCGGACACCCACCTTCTCCCCATGACCCAACTCTATCCCACATTTTCCTACTGCTGTATCTGACATGCACTCCCTCTGCAGCACCCTACATCCCTTCCTCTCCACTGCTAAACTAAACATGACACCCAACCTCCCATGCTACCAGACTTGACACCCACTAGACCCAATATGACTCTCCCTCCAATATTTCCACCTCACTTGCCATCAGACAATACCCTCCAATATCCCAGGACACAGAACACCTCTGTATCGGTGTGCTGAGCCCTCACCCTTGCAATACATGACACCTCCCTTCTTCATCCAACATACCTTAAATATTCGGTCACTCTTCTAGTCACATTCCCATTTTGAGCCCTTGCACTCTACCTATCTGACACCCTAACCTTAAACATAACATACCTTTTCACAGGTACTGTCAAAATAGCTGGCTGCGTTGCTGGGCATTTAACAGAATATAAAAACTAATGCCACAGAAAAGAGGGTACAATTTGCCTACCGTTGACCATCCTGCATTAGAAGGAAATACACAGTTGGATTTAAGATACATGGTGTACGTCCATGATCAGAATCTCCTCCTTTAAATACAGAGCTCTTGCTTAATGTAAAGAAGTAGGAGAGCAACGATCTGACGGATTGCCATTCCTTGTAAAATCTAGCCCGATACCTCCTCCATCACTGATAAGCCAAATAACAGTCCTGACAAAGATTACATACTGGAGTCAGTGGTTCTCATGGAAACTGCCTAATGAGAAATAACAAACTTGCTTCTTTCTCAACTTGTTTTCACCTCAGTCCTTCCTCCACCCCTCTCCATCTTGTTCCCTTTCCAACCTGTTCATAGTTCAGGAACAACACAGATGTAAGAGTAGAACTAAAGGTTGCAGCACAGTCATGAAGCAAGGGAAGAAGCATCAGAGAAGGACAAGGTTTTCAATCATTTCAAAAGCTGCAGAGAGAAGGAAATGAAAGGATAGCATACCACAGTCATTCCTGATGAAGGGCTCCTGCCCAAAACGTCCATTTTCCTGCTCCTCAGATGGTGCCTGACCTGCTGTGCTTTTCCAGCACCACTCTAATCTTGCCATGGTCATAAGGCATTCTATTCAAGTGACTTTGATTCTAACCATTTTAGGGTTCTGGCAAGAAGACAGAGCCAACTAAAAATGCAAACACAGTATTGAGGAACAAAGGCACAGATCGAGGACACAACAATAGTTAAAGATTAGAAGGTTTGGAGTTAGAATAGTATCAAAAACACAGTGACAACCAGTACCACGTGGACTACACCTGGTGTGGGAGGCGATAAAAAGGAATTCGCATTTAATTATGACCACATTTAAGTGGAGGCCAGTCAAGACAAGGACTGATGACAATTGACAAAATATTGTGAGCTGGATCCAGTTTTGCAAGCTCCAGTGATACAAGGTCAGATTAACTTTTATCAAGTTTACAGGTCCAAAAACAGTGACACAGGGGAAGGAGAGGGTAGCTAACATGTCATGGCAAAGAGACACTTGCAGCCCAGTAGATCCCAGTTTTAATCCCTTTGTTAAGTGTTCTCAAATTGGAGGCTGCCAGAGCAACAAACAACTTTCCTGTGAGTTTAAGGGCTTGTGAGAAGGATCAAACCCTACTGTCCTGATCCAAAATGTCAACTTTCCCTCTCCTCCAATGCTGTCTGACTTGCTGTGCCTTTCCAGCCTCACATTGTATAAACCCTTCGTTGCCAAATGGCTTACAGCAAACATAACTTGGACCGCATACCTGAAATAGAGAGAGAGAGAACGAGACAGTGAGAAAGAGAGAGAAAAGAGTTAACGTTGAGTCCAGTAACCTTTCAGTAACCTTTTGCCACTGGACTCAAAAAAATTATCTATTTATCTCCATGCAGATAAAGCCAGGCCTGCTGAGTTGCTCCAGCACTTTCTGTTTTCATTTCAGATTTGCAGTACCTGCAGTTCCTTGTTTTATTTTAAGATAGTATTGAATAAGGCTGCAAAAACCAGTTGAAAGCCTAACAATTGTGTTTTAGAAACCAGCAACCGCCACATGAAAGTTGACAAAAAGGTAAAAAAAAATGAGCAAACTAGCCAGGAATATAAGAAAAGATTGTAAGATTCTTAAAAGTACATAAAAAAGAAAGTAGCTAAAGTAAATGTTGGTTTCAGGGTAGCAGAAACAAATATGGGGCCACAGTCTCAGGATAAGGAGCCAATTGTTTTGGACTGAAATGTAGAGACATTTCTTCATTCAAAGTGTTGTGAATCTTTGGAATTCTCTACCACACAGGATTGTGAATGTTCTATTGTTGATCATATTGAAAGCTGGGACGGACAGATTTTGCTTTTCAAGGAATCAAGGGATACAAGAACGGACGATGGGGTTCAGACCCAAACCAGAGATGATCATATTGAATGGCAGAGGTGGCTCAACAGATCATATAGTCTACTTACATGCCTTTGTTATTTTAACAGAGTTAGAGACAAAAAAATACTGCAGATACTGGAAACCAAAGTAGACAAACAGGAGGCTCAAAGAACACTGCAAGACAGACAGCATTAAGAGGTGAAGAAGTCAACGTTTTGGGTATAACTCTTCTTCAGGACTGGGGGGTGGGTGTAGGGGGAGTTGCAGATAAAGGGGTGGGGGGTGCAGGGTGGTGAGTGAACACAGGTAGAGGGTACAGCCTGGTTGGTCGATGGGAGGAATGAATCCAGTTGGTAGCTGGAAGGAAGGGTCGATCAGAGGAATGGAAGGGAGGGGAAGGGACTGGGAAGGGAGTCATGGGACGGGATAGGAGGTTATTTGGGATGGGATAGTGGCACAGTGGTTAGCGCTGCAGCCTCACTGCACCAGAGATCCGGGTTTGATGCCTGCCTCAGCCAACTGTCTGTGTGAAGCTTACACATTCTCCCCGTGTCTGCGTGGGTTTCCTCTGGCTGCTCTGGTTTCCTCCTACAATCCAAAGATATGCAGGTTAGGTGAATTGACCATGCTAAATTGTCCCATAGTGTTAGATGCATTAGTCAGGGAAAAATGTGGAGAAATAAGGGAATCGGTCTGGGTGGGTTACTCTTCGGAGAGTCAGTGTAGACTTGTTGGGCTGAAGGGCCTGTTTCCACACTAGTGATTCTGAGTTCTAAGTTATTTGAAATTGGAGAACTCAATGTTGAGTCCTCTGGGCTGGAGGCTGCCCAGGGGGAGGATGAGGTGTTGTTCCTCCAATTTGCAATCTGATACGGTATGGCACTGGACAAGGCCAAGGATGGTCATGTCGGAAAGAGAGTGGGAAGGGGAATTAAAATGGGCGATGACTGGGAGGTCCACTTCATCGGGTTTATGCCCGAAATGTCGACTCTCCTGCTCCTCGGATGCTGCCTGACCGTCTGTGCTTTTCCAGCTCTTCGACTCTGATCTCCAGCATTTGCAGTCCTCACTTTTTCCTGTAGGTTTGGTCGTCCTGATGTAGAGAAGACCACATCGGGAGCACTGGATGCAGTAAACTAGATTGTAAGCGTGGCAGGTGGACCTCCGTTTCACCTGGAAGGGCTGTTTGGGGTCCTGGATGTAGGTGAGGGGAGTGGTGTACCGGCAGGTTATGCATCTTTTGCGGTCGCAGGGGAAGGTATGTGGAGGTTTGGTGGGGTTGGTGAGGAGGGTGGCACAAACCAAGGACTGGCAAAGGGAACGGTCCTTGCGGAAGTCAGAGAGGGGTGGGGAGGGGAAGATATTCTTGGTGGTGGGGTTTAATTGGAGTTGGCGGAAGTGTTTAAGGATGATACATTGGATGTGGAGACTGGTGGGGGGGTAGGGAGGACATGGGGTGGTAGGTGAGGACAAGGGGACCCTGTCTTTATTGTGTTTAGCGGGGGGGAGGGTTTAGAGCAATGGAGCGGAGAATGGAGGAAGCAGAGCAGAGCGCTGTCTGGATGACAGAGGGAGAAAAAGCACATTTTTCAAAATAGGTGGAAATCTGGGGTGCTTGGGTGTGGAATGTCTCTTTGTCCGAGCAGATGCAGCAGAGGCAGAGGAATTGGGAGAACGGGATGGAGTTCTTGCAGGATACTTGGGTGGGAGGGGTGTAGTCCAGATAATTGTAAGAGTCTGTGGGTTTATAGTAAACGTCCGTCTGGAGATTGTCACTGGAGATGGAAATGGAGAAGTCAGGGGAGGGAGGTGTCAGGGATGGACCAAGTGAATTTGAGGGCAGGTGGAAGTTGTGGGCGAAGTTAATGAACTGCTCCAGTTCAGCCTGGGTGTAGGATGCTCTCCTTCCTCACCCATCCATCGCCACTATACACCGAACCCCTCCAATTCTCCCTCTGCCTCACCACCTCATACCCCCGCACCCCTTCCCACACCCCCACCCCACTCCCCAGCTCAGCCTCCTCCCAATCTTCTTTCTCTCCCACACCCACTTCTCCCCACCACATCCAGCCATCACCAACCAGGTCGTACACTCTACTTGTGTTCACCTATTCCTATCTCACCACCCACGCTCCCCCGATCTGCAGCTCCCCTTGCACTTTGGATTCTAGCATCTGCAGCTTTATTGTCTCTTTGTTATTGTAACAGCTGGTAAAACATAGCACAGTGCAAATGCCTGCAGGGAGAAGGGAACAGGAAAGAAACAGGAAAACAATCATTGTTAGGAGATAGCATCATGTACCAACCTTTAATGAAACACAGGGAAAGTGAAGACTGCAGATGCTGGAGATCAGTCAAAGAGTGCGGTGCTGGAAAAGCACAGCCAGTCAGGCAGCATCCGAGGAGCAGGAGAATCGATGTTTTGAGCATAAGCCCTTCATCAGGAGATGAAGGGCTCAGGTTTGAAACGTTGATTCTCCTGCTCCTCAGATGCTGCCTGACCGGCTGTGGTTTTCCAGCATTGCACTCTTCGACTAATGAAACAGAACAAGATAGCTAGCATAATATTAGATCACACTGATCACAGTAAACTGATCTCCCATACAGTGTATCTTAATAACCACTCCTAACACTCCATGAGCAATAAATTATTTGAACTTGCAGTGTAGTGACAGTACTACATAGGCAGGTCTTTGTGCACATGAAGTTCTCACAAATGGCAACCTGCCCAGCTGATTTCCAGTGGTGTTGGTTTAACAAAGAACAAACCTGTTCGTCTAGGGCTATGGTATTCTTAACACTCCCATAAATGTGTGTATGGGCCTTGGTTTAATATCTTATCCAGAGAACAATGCCTGAGGCAATTCAGAATACTCATAATGCTGCATTCCATATTAGTCTAAATTGTGCTTGGACTGCCCTGTGAGGCTCAAACTCTCAACTTTCTGATAAATTTGAGAATGTTTACTTTTGAAAGGCATTAAGATAAGAATGCCAGATAGGAACACAATCAATATTTACAGGAATTGAAACTCTTTTTCTTATTTGAACAGAATTGACAGTCGAGCCTGAATGGCTCACAAAACAGCATCACAAAATGGTGACAGCATTCCCCCATCCCTATGCTCGGCCAGTTATCCTGCAAATCTTTCCTCTTCAGGTCCTTAAACACAATTGATTCTGCTTCCCCCACCCTCTCAGGCAGTGCAAACCGGGTACCAAGAGCAATTGCATAAAATGTTTTTTTTCTCTTGTCACCATTGGAGGCCATTTATTCTTTTTCTAATCTGGTTTTCTTGCTCTTGATCCTTTCACCAATGAGAACACATTTCCCTATCTACTCTGTGCAGGACCCTCATGACTTTGAATATCTGTCAAATCTTCTCAATCTCCTCTTTTCCAAGTGAAGCTCTAAGGTATAATTAGTAAGTTTGCAGATGACACCAAAATTGGAGATGTAGTAGACAGTGAAGAAGGTTACCTCAGATTACAATGGGATCTTGATCAGATGGGCCAATGGGCTGAGAAGTGGCAGATGGAGTTTAATTTAGATAAACGTGAGGTGCTACATTTTGGGAAAGCAAATCTTAGCAGGACGTATATACTTAATGGTAAGATTCTAGGGAGTTCTGCTGAACAAAGAGACCTTGGAGTGCAGGTTCATAGCTCCTTTGAAAGTAGGGTCACAGGTAGATAGGTTAGTGAAGAAGGCGTTTGGTTTGCTTTCCTTTATTGGTCAGAGTATTGAGTACAGGAGTTGGGAGGTCATGTTGTGGCTGTACAGGCTATTGGTTAGGCTACTTTTGGAATATTGCATGCAATTCTGGTCTCCTTCCTATCGCAAAGATGTTGTGAAACTTGAAAGGGTTCAGAAAAGATTTATGAGGATGTTGCCAGGGTTGGAGGATCTGAGCTCCAGGGAGAGGCTGAACAGGCTGGAGTTGTTTTCCCTGCAGCATCGGAGGTTGAGGGGTGATATTATAGAGGTTTATAAAATCGTGAGGGCTTGGATAGGGTAAATAGACAAGTTTCTTCCCTGGGGTGGAGGATTACAGAACTAGAGGGCATAGGTTTAGAGTGAGAGGGGAAAGATATAAAAGGGACCTAAGGGGCAAATATTTTACACAGAGGGTGGTGCGTGTATGGAATGCGCTGTCAGAGGAAGTGGTGGAGGCTGGTACAATTGCAACATTTAAAAGGCATCTGGATGGGTAAATGAACAGGAAGGATTTGGAGAGATATGGGCGAGGTGCTGGCAGGTGGAACTAGATTGGGTTGGGATATCCACTCGGCACAGACGAGTTGGACTGAAGGGTCTGTTTCCATGCTGTACATCTCTATGACTCGAAGAGGCATTTAGCCTGAAAGGGTCAACTCAGAAGCTTTACAATAGCTCCAGCCACTGATATATAAATGGCTGTCTTGGGGAAGGACCAGTCAGATCTATATTAGTTCTAAGCCAGTCTAACAGAAGTGTAGCATAGACACAATTACCGTCCCTTAGGAGATGACAATGTCTCTTAGCCAGTATTATTGTAGTGAACCATCCCCAATTTAAGCAACCTCTTGTCTTACCGTTAAACAACAAACTCAAGTGTAACTCACGTACGTGACTTTTCGGTTGAAGATGTACTTGTTGCGAGTCCTTCGCTATTCACTTCTAGTAAGCCCTATAAATATACAACACAACTCATGGAGGCAAATGTACCCAAAGAAGACCTTTGCAGAACTAGGAGTCAGCAGACAGTGTCCCTTACAACAGAGAGCAGCAGTCTCAGCTTCTTCTTTCTATCCATGGAAGTGAAGGTCCTCATCCTCAAAACCACTCATTCCTGTGAATCTTTTCTGTGCCCTCCCAATTGCCTACTCGTCGTTCCACAAAGGTGATGAGGTGAATAATGAGCAGAGAGCTGTTCCATCCTGCAGTGTACAGCCCAATGGGAAACTGTGGAGTAGGGTGTCATTAATATGCAGAGGGATGCCATACATAACTATAGCCTCAATGGTAGAGACCCTGCTAGAAGGTCAGAAGGTCAGAACTGGAGCAGTTTCAGGCAGAGATGCCAACAGCTGAATCATTATGCGCGCATATATTATGAATCAATCCTGCTTGAAGAAAATCTTTGAGGTCAGACCTGTGATTATCTGATGAGTTGAACCCCGTACTAAAACAAAACCAGGTTGAATCATAACTTTCAAATGAAATAGGACACAATTTAGAGAAAGTGAGGACTGGAGATCAGAATTGAAGAGTGTAGTGCTGGAAAAACACAGCCAGTCAGGCAGCATCCTAGGAGCAGGAGAATCCATATTTCGGGCATAAGCCCTTCATCAAAATCAAAACATCGATTCTCCTGCTCCTTATAGCTCGTTCCTATGAAGGGCTTATGCCCGAAACATTGATTCTCCTGCTCCTTGGATGCTGCTTGACCGGCTGTACTTTTCCAGCAGCACATTCTTCAACTAAAATTTAGAGAAACACTGAATAAACTTATGTCACGCCAGTTTCATGCCTTGAATTACGTGACAGCAGTGAAAATCTGGGAATGGCGCAAAAAATGTTACCGAGCAGTGGTTGGGTCAGAAAGGTTGAGTTGTTGACCAGGGAGGAGTAAATATTTGTTTGCCAGTGCTGAGGGTTTTAAAATACTTGGGTTTGCCATAAAAAAAAGGCCCATTTTCATTTCACAGGCTGCACTCACATCAGCATGGAATAGAAAATTATCCCACCTATTGACAGAAAGAAATTGCACATGTTTAATAGGGCCTTGCAGTTGTCAAAACTGAGTCCAAGCTGACTTGATGGTCACAACTCCAAAATCCTGATCCGCAATCCCACTGGGGTCACAATCCACATTTTGGGAAGCCCTGTGTTAAATACTTGAAAAGGAAAAGTAGGCCAGGCTACATGGGAAGAACGGAACTAATTTGATTGTGCTTTCAAAGAGCCAGAAATGTGTTGCTGGAAAAGCGCAGCAGGTCAGGCATCATCCAGGGAACAGGAGAATCGACGTTTCGGGCATAAGCCCTTCCTGAAGAAGGGCTTATGCCCGGAACGTCGATTCTCCTGTTCCCTGGATGCTGCCTGACCTGCTGCGCTTTTCCAGCAACACATTTCCAGCTCTGATCTCCAGCATCTGCAGACCTCACATTCTCCTCCTTTCAAAGAGCCAGCACATGTATGAAGGCTGAATAGCCTCCTTTTGAGCTGTATCATTCAATGCACTGATATCATGTGACACTTCCTTCGTGAGAAAACGCTAAGAAGGATCACTACTAATCCAAGTTGATTTTAATTCAGTTTCCCATCACAGTGAGTGGTTAACACACAGATGCTAGGCATTTCAATTGGAGACAAAATTTGGGTAGCCTGAACAAGACCTTATAATGGAAGCACTAAGCCTGTAGTACACAGCAGGATCCCACACTGTGGGGAAGGATGTGTTCACTGCTTTTGTTTTAATGACATGCGTGAAGGAGGATTGTTGATGGCCCATTGGGTGATTCCCTGGGCCTTTAACAAACAATGTCACAGGACATTGAAGATGATAAGATCATCATGACTGTGGGAGACCAACCAGCTCAAAGGTCAATTGTTTTCAGAAAACCCGAAAATTCCCTTCAGCATATAGTTGTTTGTTAAATGACTCTGAGATTTTCATTTCCCTTGATGTTGAATAATTTTGTTTATGGGGAGACAATTTTCTCGTGGTATTATTGCTGGACTGTTCATCCAGAGACCCAGATAATGTTCTGGGGACTTCAGGTTCGAACCCTGCCTTGACGGATGATGGAATTTGAATTCAATTAGAATCTGGAATTAAAAATCTAATGGTAATCATGAAACTGTTGCTGATTGTTGGGAAAAACCCATCTGGTTCACTAATGTCCTTTAGAAGAGGAAACTGCCATCCTTACTTGGTCTGGCTGACATGTAACTCCAGACCCACAGAAACATAGTTAACTCATCACTGCCCTCTGGGCAATTTGGGATGGTTAATAAGTGCTGGTCTAGCCAGCAATACCCTTACCCCATGAATAAGTTAAAAGAATTGGGTGAAACCAAACTTTCTAGATGGAATTTCACAGCACAGAAACTGTTTGCCAATCAGGTCCTCATCAGACTTGGCACTTCACAGAAGTCTCTTCCCACCTTCAACTAACTTTACAAAACCAACTACCTATTCCTTTAACTCTCTCATGTCCTTCAAGTGATGCTTGTAATTGCAGTTCAACTGGTTCTCAACATTCTGGATTCAAATCCCAAACAAAGGCTTGCACACAAATAGTTTACAGCCAGTACACTATTGAGGGGAAGCTGTAGCATCAGAGGCTCAGTCTTTCAGATGAGATGTGAAACTGTGGCCTCATCTCCCTAAATTGGGTGGATGCAAATGATCCCACAATGCCAATTCACCCATATATCCCCTGGAGGAGACACTGGCATTGTGGTAATATCACTGAACTAGTCATCCAAAAGGTTCATGCTCTGGGACATGGGTTCAATCCCAATCACTCAACAGTGAGATTGAAAAGCTTCTGTAATGGTGATCATGACAATTACCATCAAACTTCCTAAAAACCCAAACTGAGGTTGGTTTCAATCCCCTTCTGAATCTGAGGGCTGAAGGTTCCTGTCATGTTCTAGAGACCCCAGCACAAAAATCCAGGCTGCCACTCCAGTGCACTAGTAAGGAAGCGTTGCACTGTCAGGGGTGCTGTCTTTTGAAGGAGATATTAAACAAAGAGCCCTCATCCACCCTCTATGATGAATGTAAAACATCTCATAGGCCATACTTATCTCTCAACCAACCACACAAAAGATATCACATTGCTATTTGCGGGAGCTTGCTGTGAACAAACTGGCTCATGGGTTTCCCACATTAAGACAGGATCTACTTTTCAAAAGTACTTGCAAAGACTGTAACATGCCTTATGATGTTCTGAGCACCTCAAAACTGTCATAAAAATGTAAGTTCTTACTTTGTAGTATGATTGAAAATGTACACAATGTGGGTAACAGACAGGGTCAAGGATGGGCTTAAGCTTACATTAGATACTCCTATGATTCAACAGTAAAACATCCCAATCGGAATACTTGTAATGTTGATTCATAGATAGGGCATCATCCACAAACATGGCAAGTTCTGCTCATGCCCAGTTGTTTTGAGGAACTGGTATCGATGGATTTGGTTGGTTTCTTTCCCGAAAAGAAGTTAGTGAACCGGTTTGGTTTGTTACAAACCACTAAGTCACTATTACTAAAAACACAACTTCTATTTCCAGATTTACTTTTCCAACTGAATTAAATGTACAGACTGGTATTTTGAGGATTTCAACACACTCCTTAGATGATGAGCTTAGGCATTTAGATTAGCAACATAAGATCATAACAAATAGGAACAGGGTTAGGCCATTCGGTCTGTCAACCTCTTCTGCCAGTCAATAGGATCATGGCTGATCTGACATTCCCCAAGTCCACTTTCCTGCATTTTCCCCCTTAACACTTGATCCTCCTACTGATTATGAATCTATCTCAGCTTTAGATATGCACAAGGACTCTATCCCCTCAGCTCTCTATAGCAAGTAATTCCAAAGACTCTAAACTCTCAGAAGAAATTCATCCATATCTCAGTTTTAAATTCAGAGACTATGCATCTTGCCCTAAACTCCCATGAGGGGAACATCCTCTCAATATTTACCATGTCAAGATCCCTAAGAATCCTGTATGTTTCAATGAAATCATCTCTGATTCTTCTGACTCCAGTGAGTAGAGTCCCAATCTATTTAGCTTTTTCTCATAAGGCAATTTCTCCATACCAGGGATTACCCTAGTGAACCCTCACTGAACTGATTTCAATATCTCTCCTTAAATAAGGGAACCAAAACTACTCTCAGTACTTCAGATGTGGTCTCACCAGCACCTTGCAGTAAGACTTCCCTAATCTTATAATCCAATCCCTTGAAATAAGGGCCAATGATCCATTAGCACACCTGCTGCACTTATGTCGTAGCTTTCTGTGTTTAATTACAAATATTTACAATTCCCTTCGTGATGCAGCTTTCTGCATTTTAATCCCTTTAAATAATATTGTTCTCCCTTCCAAAATGATCATATTTGCCAATTTTTTTGCTTACTTAACCTCTCTCTATATTTCTGTAAACTGTTATGTCCGTCTTGCCACCTGTCTTTCCATCTGTTTTTGTGGCTAAAGTACATTCACCTCCTTCCACCAAGTTATTCATGTATATTGTAAACAGTCATGGTCCCAGCACTGATCCCTGTGGAACCAACCTGAATAAGCCTGATCCTCATTCACTGTTTTCTGCCCATTGCCAATTCTTTATCCATTGAATTATACTACCTACAACACCATGGGCAGTTATGACTTAACCTTTGCGAGGTACCTTGTCAAATACCTTCTGGAAGTCCAAATACAACATATCTACTGCATCCCTTCTATCCACTTTAGTTGAGACTTCCTTGAAAAACTCTAAGACAGGTTCATAGTTCCTTGAAAGTGGAGTCACAGATAGATAGGATAGTGAAGAAGGCGTTTAGCATACTTTCCTTTATTGGTCAGAGTATTAAGTATAGGAGTCTAGATTAGAATGGTGCTGGAAAAGCACAGCAGATCAGGCAGCATCCGAGGAGCAGGAAAATCGACGTTTCGGGCAAAAGCCCTTCATCAGGAATAGAGTATAGAAGTATTGAGTATAGGAGTCAAGAAGTCATATTGCAGCTGTACAGGCCATTGGTTAGACCACTTTTGAATATTGTGTAAATTCTAGTTTCCCTCCTATCGGAAGGACGTTGTGAAACTTGAAAGGGTTCAGAAAAGATTTACAAGGATGTTGCTAAGGTTGGAGGGTTTGAGCTATAGGAAGATGTATAGACTAGGACTGTTTTGCCTGGAGTGTCAGAGGCTGAGGGGTGACCTTATAGAGGTTTATAAAATCATGAGGGGCATGGATGGGATAAATGGACAGTCTTTTCCCTGGGGTGGGGGAGTTCAGAACTAGAGGGCATAGGTTTAGGGTGAGAGAGGAAAGATATAAAAGAGGCCTAAGGGGCAACTTTTTCACACAGAGGGTGGTATGTGTATGGAATGAGGTGCCAGAGGAAGTGGTGAAGGCTAGTACGACTGCAACATTTAAAAGGCATTTGGATGGGTATATGAATAGATAGGGTTTGGAGGGATATGGCCCAGGTGCTGGCATGTGGGACTGGATTGGGTTGGGATTTCTGGTCAGCATGGACAAGTTGGACCGAAGGGTCTGTTTCCATGCTGTATATCTCTATGACTCTAATAAATTATTCAGTGACTACTTCCCTTTCCCTGAAGCCATGCTAATTCTGCTTGGTTAAATTATGATTTTCTACATATTTTGCTATTACTTCCTTGAAACTTGATTCTAATACTTTTCCAACAATAGATGATAAGCTAATTGGCCAACAGTTAGCCACTTTTTGCCTTTCTCTTGCTGCATGACCGTAAGCATGTCTAAGTGATTTAGGGATGCACAGCATATCGTGTCCTTCATGACCTCAAGACTTCCCAAAGCACTCTTAGTCAACAAACTGCTGTTTTTTTTGGAGTGAAGTCACGGTTGTTAATCTGGGAAATAATTTGGACACAGCAAGATTCCTTGAAATAACAAATGATCAGATTTTCTGCTCACCTGAAGAGATCTCAGTTCAGCAGTTCATCTGGGATGACCATGCCCCTGCTGCACTCCTCAGCTCCACCCTGGAATGTCCATCAGTCAGGCATTTTCTTCTGGCCTCTCCAAAACAGGGTCTTGAAAATCCAGAAGCGCAGGTGGAAGGCATGGTCCACAGCTGCTTGGAGAGTTGAAAGTTGGGTTTGGGAGGTGAAATGTTGAAATCTTCGTCAATTCCCAGAAGGACAAAGAACAGTAAAATATAACAAGGGGGAGAAAAACCCGAAGAACTGCGGGTGCTGAAAATCAAAAAGAAAAAGAGATTGCTGGAAAAACTCAGCAAAAAGCAGAATTCATGCACTGATCTAGCTCGACTTGTATTCTTCAAAATGAAGCAACGGTATGTTCGTTTATGAAAACTACATTTTAATCTCCACCTGGACAATAAATTCAGGGATCTTGCCGCGCAACAAGTCCCCACCACGTGCGCCACAAGGGATAGCTTTAATCTGTTTTTTGTTTTAAATGGCTCTTTATTTGGTTCATATTGAAGTGTTGTTTTTGTTTGTTTGGAAGGTAGAGTGTGGGCTGGGAGGAGCGCGCTGTTGTGGAGCTTCAGCCTCGGCCATGTTCCTCTCTGGGCGGGAAGACGGCCTCAGGCGGTTTTCAGAGAGAAGCCAAAAAAACACAAACAAAAACTCACACTTTGCTCGGTCCGGCCGCACTCCCTAATGCAGCAGAATGCCGCACTCGGAGCCTGTTGCTGACGCTCCAGCTGACAGATGTCTGTTTGATGGTCACAAAAGTCTCCGTGGGCTGTGTGTCCATCTGCCGAGGCCGATGGCGACGACGACAACATGAACGTGGCTTCCATCGGATCCCGGGCCTTGCAGACTCCCCGCCAGGCGTCAGGCTGAGGACAGGGCGGGGGAAGGGGCATCTGTTGGTTTGCATCCAACCTCTTTACCCCCCCCCCCTCACCCTTGAAAAAGTCACCAGCCCGAAAACAGGCCATTCTTCTCGGTTCGTGTGTGTGTGGCGTCACGTTTGTCCCATCGAGGGTGAGGAAGGAAGGGGCCTGTGTTAAACAGAATGTCTTAACCTCCCCTGGGGTGGGGCAGTTGTGTCCCATTCTGTTACTGATGTGCGAAAGAGATCAACCACGGTGTCACAGAAACCCAGCGAAAGTAGGATTCCATTCCCTCATCCTGAATTCACGTTATAGACAACCTGATGAAGGAGCAGCGCTCCGAAAGCTAGTGCTTCCAATGAAACCTGTGTGATTTTTAACTTTAGACAAATTATAGACTGTGAAATATTATGTAATGGGAAATGCAATTTCAATAAATCGCTAGAAACTAAAGAATTCTACTGCACATGTGCCCCTGATCAGCTTATAATACTCATGAGTTGAAATTTATGGCTGAGACCCCTGCCTAAATTTTTTTAAAATGCCTCTGAACAACCCTGTTTAGATATCTCTGCTCCATCTATTCTGCAAAGCTTTCTCTTGCTGTTCCACAAATTGGCAGCTGTGCTCAGGAATTCTGGTCCTATACCTGTCCTCCTCTCAACTTCTCTCTAACTTTTGGAAGCTTCTTAAAATTCTTTGATCAAGCTTTTGGATACCTGCTCTAATATCTGTGTTAAATGCTGTTTGATTATGCTCTGTGAAGCTCTCTTGAAAGTCGCTACAATGTTAAGACGTGCTACATAAGTACAAATTGTTGAGTTCTTTTTCTGAGAATCTCATGAAAACTGGTTATGCAGTGTTTATCATATTGTTATTTGTAGGAGCTTGCTACATGAAAATTGACTGCTGTGTTTCTTACTGAATGCGTTTCAAAATTTCTTTACTGGCTGTAAAATGCTTTGAAATGTTCTGAGTTAGAAACACTATCTAATAGTACAAGATTTTCTTGTTACTTCCAGGCAGTAGTCATTAGTATCTATTATTTTGCCCCACAGATCTACTATTGATGCTGTAATGCTTGGGACACCATTTCCTAAGTGCCTCAATTTTGTCTGTTCTCACCCTCCTCTTTGAAAGTCTCTCTCAAGACCAAGCTACATCAGTGCCCCCTTAAAATACCTTGGCATCAACTGGCATCTCCCAGGCATAAGATGAGAGCCTGAAAATATGCCTGCAGCCTGGTTCCAGTAAGTGAACATGGAGATGGAATTAACGCTGCAAAGGGATTGGAGAGGAGAGATTGGTGGTGAGAGAGGAAAAATAACAAGTGCAGTGGGTTAATGCTCACAAAAGTTTTGGTACAGACCAGGAAGATTCCAGGTTTACACTGAATGTTGATTAGGACAACATTGTCGCTGAACAAAGATTCCTGATCCTTATTCACTGAGTCAGAAAATGTCCAGCTGTGAAAAGTGAAGGAAGTTATTAGGTTCAATTGTTGTTGAATTTTTCTAATTCTTACATGGAATGTGGGCTTGATTGGCAAGGTCAGCTTTTAATGCTTGTCCCTACTTGTCTTGACCTGAGCAGCTTGCTAGGCCATTACAGAGGACGGTTAAGAATCAACCAGATTAAAATTGGTCTGGAGCCTGGTAGGTCAAGTCAGGCAGCATCCAAGGAGCAGGAGAACCGACGTTTCGGGCATAAGCCCTTCTTCAGGAGGCTTATGCCCGAAACGTCGATTCTCCTGCTCCTTGGATGCTGCCTGACCTGCTGCGCTTTTCCAGCAACACATTTTTCTGTTCTGATCTCCAGTATCTGCAGTCCTCACTTTCTCCTAGTCTGGTACGTCAGGCCAGATAGGGATTGCAGATTTCCTTTTGAACCAGGAGGGTTTTGTTTTAGCAATCAACAATAGTTTGATGTTCAGATTGAGACCAGTGGTCCTTCTAATTATCTTTACTGCTACTCTGTAGCAGCATCTTCCAAAACCAGAAGTTGACGCCAATTGCCGCTCACAGAACATAGGAGTGCTGCATGTACACAGCTGAGCAGCTTAGCGGGAAAGTTGATTGAAATTAGCTTTCAATTCAATTTTAATTTTAATTAATTAAAATCAAATTTGTGGTGGAATTTGAACTAATGTTGTGACCATTAGCCTGGGCCTTTGGATATACTTTTGGTCTACCCAAGATCTTATAGTTTAGATTCACAAATAAAACTAGAGTTTTAGACAGCAGAGAGGATCAGAACTGAAGACAATAAGTAGACCTGCCCTCTCTGCACAGTGGCCTTTTGCTTTGAAATTAATTTTCTTAGTTTCCTCCAAATCTAGGACACTTGGCATTTAGCCTCTCCATCCTGACGTAGCAAGGAAGGAAGTTGGGCCCCGATGCTGCAGTACTAGTGCTTCAGAAACAGTTAGCAAACACTAGTGCCTGCTCAGTTAACCTTCCACTCCAAGGGTAGTGTGTTTCACTCAAATAATTACAATTAGATTCTGTAATCTCACTTCACTTAGTTTCCCTTTCTCAATATTTATACTGTTTACATTTTATGAATCTGGAGGATCTGAGGGGGCAGTTTTTGGCATTGCTTTCTCATTGGTGGATGTATCCTAAGTGGACACCAATTATTTTGAACTACAACAAGCTGCATTCATGTAACACCTTGAATGTCGAACAGTGTCCCAAAGTATTTCACATGTGCAAACTGCTAAGGTCTAACACACAAGGAGATATTAGGACAGGTAACAAAATGCTTGGTAGGTTTTAAGAAGTGCCTTAAAGGAGGAGGGTGGAAGGTTTTAGGGAAAGGGGGTTTCAGAGCCTGGGGCCTGGGCAGCTGAAGGCATGGCCAGTAGTGATGGAAAGCAGATAAATGCATGGCTGAGGAGCTGTTGTATGGGAAAAGGATTCTCATTTTTGGATCATTGGAATCTCTTTTGGGGAAGAAGTAACCTGTACAAGAAGGACGGATTGCACCTAAATTGGAAGGAGACTAATATACTCAGAATAGTAAGGATATGGAATGCTTTGCCTGCATCGGTAGTAGAATAGTATGGCAGGGCGGCGCAACATTGAGGGCTGAAGGGCCTGTACTGCGCTGTAATGTTCTACCTTCTATGTTCTAAGAATGGAAATTGGAGAAGGCCCAAGAGGCCAGAATTGGGAACAGACCAATCAAGTGGAGGTATTTACAAATATGAGGAAAGATGATTCCATGGAGGAATTTTAAAACAAAAGATTAAACGTAGAATTGGAGTCACTGATGAACCAGCAGCCAGTCTAAGTCAGCAAACAGGATATTTATACGAGAATGAAACTTAGGGTGTGAATTAGGTGACTGCCAACTTTGCATGAGCTCTGGCTTTGTAAAGTTAGGTCAACGCATGGGTACATTTCAACAGCAGAGACAGGATTCAGAGAAAGGCAATGATGCAGTATGGGAGTAGGCAAGTGTTAATGACAGACAGAATACAGTGCTGATTTGCCAACAATCCACTTAGGGACAAGCAGTTTCAATGAAGTTTCAGACACTGTAAACATCTTTGCTCAATAAGGGTCAGATTAAGTTTCAGAGCCCTAACTAATGATCTGTATTAGTAATAATTGACATTAATTGACAAATAGGATGATTGATTGTCATCTAAATACCAAATTAAAAATCACACAACGCCAGGTTATAGTCCAACAGGTTTAATTGGAAGCACACTAGCTTTCAGAGCATCGCTCCTTCATCAGGTGATAATTCGATAGGCGACGCTCCGAAAGCTAGTGTGTTTCCAATTAAACCTGTTGGACTATAACCTGGTATTGTGTGATTTTTAACTTTGTACACTCCAGTCTAACACCAGTATCTCCAAATCATGACATCAAAATACCAGTCTACCTGCATCTACTGAGCTTCTTACCCAAATGTAAAAAAATCTGACCTGCTTTGAAAGTTTTATTTTCAGGAAAACATTTTATTCAAAACAGTGTAGTTGCCTTTAAACAGTCATAATTTTCCAGCCCAAGGCTAATCACGGAACTATGGAATCATAACACACGTTGGGAGGCCATTCAGCCCATCATGCCTGTGCTGTCTTTTTGGAAGATCTGTCCTTTTGCCCAGCACTTACCCCTAAAGCTCTCCAGAGTCCTCCCCCCCCCCCCCCCAAGTATTTATCTAATCCCGTTTGCAAGTTGTTAATGAATTTGCTTCTATCACTATTTCAGACTGCATATTCCAGATCTTAAAAATTCAAAAATATTCTCCTACTTTTCATTACCTTACTTCTTCATCATAGTTCTGTGTTACTGACCATCCTGTCAATTGAAACAATTTTCCCTAGTTACTTGAAAACTCTGATTTCTGTTATGATTTATTTTGACAATGCTTTGAGAATATTTCTGATATCTCTCAAGTTTTCAGTAAGCTGCCTCAGGTCATTGCTCATTAATTTATAAATGCAGCAAACATGCTGGGTTTCTTTGGGAACATTAAGGGATGTGTATACAGTGTACACTTATTGTTTATTGTCATTCAGTGACTCCAGATGATAAATAGCCAGAGGATATGTACAGCAGTATAGCAATCTAACAGTAGATACATTTTCAGAACCTGAAAGGAATTGGTAGGGTGGATACTGAAAGGATGTTTCTACTTAGAGAGTCATAGAGTCACAGAGACGTACAGCATGGAAACAGACCCTTTGGTCCAACACATCCATGCCGACCAGATATCCCAACCCAAACTTGTCCCACCTGCCAGCACCTGGCCCATATCCCTCTAAACCCTTCCTATTCATATACCCATCCAAATGCCTCTTAAATGTTGCAATTGTACCAGCCTCCACCACGTCCTCTGGCAGCTCATTCCATACATGTACCACCCTCTGCGTGAAAACGTTGCCTCTTAGGTCTCTTTTATATCTTTCCCCTCTCACCCTAAACCTATGCCCTCTAGTTCTGGAATCCCTGACCCCAGGGAAAAGACTTTGTCTATTTATTCTATCTATGCTCCTCATAATGTTGTAAAACTCTATAAGGTCACCCCTCAGCCTCCGACGCTCCAGGGAAAACAGCCCCAGCCTGTTCAGCCTCTCCCTGTAGCTCAAATCCTCCAACCCTGGCAACATCCTTGTAAATCTATTCTGAACCCTTTCAAGTTTCACAACATCTTTCCGATAGGAAGGAGACCAGAATTGCACGCAATATTCCAACAGTGGCCTGACCAATGTCCTGTACAGCCGCAACATGACCTCCCAACTCTTGTACTCAATACTCTGACCATTAAAGGAAAGCATACCAAACATTTTCTTCACTATCCTACCTACCTGCGACTCCACTTTCAAGGAACTATGAACCTGCACTCTAAGGTCTCTTGTGGAATGCAGGGACGCAGTTTCAAAATTAGGGGTCTCCCATTTAAGATGGAGATGAGGTGGATTTGTTTTCCCTCTGAGGGTACTGAGTCTTTGGAACTCTTCCCTAGAAGGATGTGGACTCAGAATTATTGACTGTTTTAAAGCAGAGGTGGATAAATGCGTGACAAGTGAGGGAATCAAGGAGTATGGAAGATGGGCAGGAATGAGGAGTTGAGGCCACAATGTGAGCAGTCACGATCTTATTAAATGGTAGAGCAATCCTGAAGGGGCCCAATGACCAATTCCTGCTCCTTTCTCATGTGTATCTACAACAGATGTAAAGAAGGTCAATGTTTTGTGAATGGTGGAAATGAGACAGTCCTAAACTTGAGGGCTAGTATGAAAAATATGTTTTCCTCAAGAAAGTACAGTTGCGACAAACTCACACCAGGCAGGTAAATGATTATGGATTAAGCCCGTCTCCTTTAATGAGGACTCAGTGTGAAAGGGACACTGGATTACTCTGGCCCCAGACTTCGAGATAAACCAGCTGGAGACGAATTACAGTCGTCTGCTTAAGTGCATTGGAGAGAAGAGAAAAGAAAATTTGAACACATTTGCAGTTTGATTGTTTTCCACTGCGGGATGTTATTCAGCAAATTAAGTTAAAGTTACAGAAAAGTTGAATGAGGATGGTAATCCAAGTCGACCAAGCTTCAAACAGAGGCGGAAAAAAACATGTATCTTTGCTTAATTCTGCCTGTCATTCGGAACATCACTATATAATTCACTGCTCTGCAAAATCTGAATGTTTTATGTATTCACATCCCTCTCCATTCCCGCAGATCAACGAACTTCAGATTTATTAATAGGATAAACTGGTTATTTCCCAGTACCTTCAGCTTGAAGCTTCCTTTTGTAGTGGATTTAGGGAGGAGGGAGGACCTCAATGGAATTATTAGCAGTCCCTTGAATGGAGCTAGTCTGTCTGACCCGTCTCTCGAGACAGGCAGGTGGTAAATTGAATAGGCAACCTGCTGGGAGTCGTACAGGCCAACCTCGGTGACCTTGTTCATTCTAATTGTTCCTCAGTGACAGGTGATTGGCGAATTAAACACATTCTGCCCAGCTATTTTTTTATTTATATATTTTTTTCTCCTCTTGTCTGCAACAGTTACTTATCAATTCTAATTCCCCCTCCCATTCATCCAGAAATCATTCATTAATCTTTGTTTCAACCACTGGCATCTGCTGCAGTTCTCCTCGTGCATTTCTGAATTATCCACAAACCTATTTCATCCCCTTTTTATATATGTGTGTTTTGTTTTAAAGTTTTGGTATGATCACTAAAAGTTTATGCCAATAGTGAAATTTGTAAAAAAAACTTTGTATATATTTAATTGCTGTTCCTGTTGACAAGGCCCTGTCAGTTTTGTTCACATTTTTTCCTACTGAAAAATAAAAAGTCCTCACAATTTGTACTCGTTTCTGTCATTCCTCTCCGTGCAAACCTCGCATGCCTAATTGCTTTTGAAGTGTGGATATCCTGGTTATACAGATAGAACTTAGCAGTTTACACACAACAAGATTCCGCCACTTGAATTACATCAAGTGACAATGATGAACAGCATAGGGCAGGTCATTCTGCCCATCTGGTCTGTGCCTGCCTGTCTTTATGCGCTGCATGCTCAGTAGTAGCAGTGTGCACCATCTACAAGATCCATTGTGGCAACTCACCAAAGCTCCTCAGATAGTACTTTTTCAAACCCATGACCACTGCCACCCAGAAGGACAAGAGCAGCAGATACGTGGGACAGCACAATTTGCAAGTTCCCATCCCAAGTCACTTACCATCCTGACTTCAAGAGTAATTGCTGTTCCTTCACTGTCGCTAGGTCAAAGTCCTGGAACTCCCCTCAGAATAGCATTGTGGATCTATGTAAACAAAATGGATTGCAGTGGTTCAAGAAGGTAGCTCATCAAGGGCAGCTAGGGATGGGCAATTATCCAAGTAATAATCTTTTGTCTCATTCGTATGTGGGATATGGGTGTCACTGATTAGGCCAGCATGTATTGCCAATCCCTAATCAACAGGGGAAGGCGATGAGCAAGGCCTTCTTGAACCGCTGCCGTGAATTTGGTATAGATACCTCTCACAATGCTCTTAGGGAAGGATTTTGAGGATTTTTATGGAGTGACACTAAAAGAAGAGCGATATATTTCCAAGTCAGATATAAATTTGAGAGTCTTGGAAGGGAACATGATGATGGTGGTGTTTTCATGTATCTGCTGCCCTTGTCCTTCTAGACAGTACCTGTTGTGGGTTTGAAAGAGGCTGTAAGAAACCTTGGTGAAATTCTGCAATGCATCTCTTAGATAGTACGCACTGTGGTTACTGTGCACCACTGGTGGAGAGAGTTAATGTTTTTGGATGTGGTGTTAATCAGCAAGCTGTAATGGCCTTGATGGTATCAAGCTTCTTGATTATTGTTAGAGCTGTCCACATCCAGGAAGATAGAGAGTATTCCACCACACTCTTAACTTGTGCGTCGTAAATAGTGAACATGCTTTGAAAAGTCAGGAGGTAAGTTACTGCCAGATTTCTAGCCTTTATCTGCTCTTGTAACCACAGTATTTATATAAGAAATCCAGTTAAGCTTCTGAGAAGCCCCAGGATATTGATAGGGGTGATTTCAGTGATGGTAATGCCAATGAATGTCGAGGGCTATGTTAAATTCTGTCTTGTTGGAGATGGTCATTGCTTGCCACCTATGTGGTGTGAATGTCGCTTGCCAGCCCAGACCTGGAAATTGTCCAAGTCCTGTACATTTGGACATTCCTCGGTATCTGAGGAAATACAAATTGTCCTGAACATTGTGCAGCTGTCAGCGAGCATTGCCCACCTCTGATTTTATGATAGAGGTAAAGGTCACTGATGAAGCAACCACAGATAGTTGGGGGCCTGGGACACTACAGTGATGAACACTGTGAAGCTGTCATGGTGCAGTGGTCATGCTCCTGTCTCTGGGCTAGGAGACACAGGTTCAAGTCCTGCATGCTTCAGCGATGTGTATTAACACCTCTGAAGAGGTCTGTTAGAAAATATCTTGTGAGGAACCCTTGCAAAGATGTACTGGAGCTGAGAAGACTAACCTCCATCAGCCATATCCATCTTTCCTTCAGCTAACTATGACTCAGAGAAATGGAAACTTTATCTTCTGAATCTCAATGACATTGGTTTTGCCAGGGTTCATTGATAGTCCACTTGATCAGATGCTGCTTCGATGTCAAGGGCAGTTACCCACACTTTCCTTCTTGAGTTCAGCTATTTTTTTCAGGTTTGGATCAAGGTTGTTAAAAGATCAGGAACTGAGTGGCTCTGGTGGAATACAACCTGGGCTTCAATGAGCGCTTTATTGCTGAGCATGTGCCACTTGATAGTACTTTTGATGACACTTCCATCATTAATGATCAACTGGCCGTGACTCAGGGAAGAATTCATGGCTATTTTTTAAAACAATGTTGAGGAATGGCTGATGGCTGCCTGAGAGGACAGCCAGTGTCTCCTTCGTAGGAATTAAGTTGTATCTCCTGTCCAGTGTCCTTTCAATGCTTGACACATGGGATCACCTATTGTAGACCAACACCTGGCAAAAACTCTGAGTGCTTGTGACCTTGCAACCCAGCAAGCAGCAGCATTTTAAACAGAGCAATCAAGAATGTTGTGGCAGTTGGAGGACAGAGAAATTGTGCTCAGGGAAATGGGACTTCTTTGCTGCTGAAAGAAGTGACAGAGTATGTTGAAATAAACAGAAGTGCTTCCTGATGCACAGACCACAAGTAATTACTAGAGATTAGGCTGACAGTTCCTGAATAAGGAAACAAATTGGCTAAATCTAGCTATTTACATTAATGAATATTTTATGAAGGAATAAGGAATGTTTCATTAAAGTCCACCTGGTGAGATCAGACTATTCTTCCCAACCCACATACTCAATGTCATACACAGGCACTCGTGTTCTCACAAACACACACTCAGGCAGTCATATATTGCACTCACTCACTCTGAATTTCTCTGACACACAACCGCACTCTTTCGCACTCACTCTTACACATTTTCACACTTCACTCATTCCATCTTTCACACACATGCACTCACTCTCAGACTGACACACACAAATTCTCACATACTCACACTGACGTACTCTAACACACTCAAACACATACACACACATTCACTCAGGCACACAGTGTAGTCACCCACTCTTAATCTCTTTCACACATCCCACTCTCAAGCTGCACTCACTTACATGCAAATTCTCTTACACACACTCACAAACACTGACACACACTGTCACATATGTGCATTCTCCAACACGCTCATTCACCTGCACCAACTCAGACACCCAGTCACAGAATTGTAGAGTATAAGCCACTCAGCCTGTTCAAACTGCTTTAAGGGAAGTACCAAGTTACTGTGAAGTAATGCTGGATGGTAATGCGATTCTTTTGAGCCTGAGACTCAAGCACATAATCTAAGTTATCAGTTCTACTGCAGTACTGAAAGAGTTGTACTGGAGGTGGCATCTTTCAGATGCTAAATTGAGGTCCTGTCTATCCTCTTAGGTGGATGCAAAAGGTCTGATGGCATAATTCAAAGAAGAATAGCTGGGGAGTTTTCCTCAGGGTCCTTGTCAGCAATTAGCCCTTGACCAATGCCGTGAGAGACAAATTACGACACATTATCCACATAGCTGTTTGTGAGACCTTGCTGTTTGCAAATTGCCTGCTGCATTTTCTATGCTACAACAGTGGCTCTACTTCAAAAAAGGACCACTTAATTGGTATAAAACTCCTCTGAATGTTCTGAGATCATTAAAGGCACTTTATAAATACAAGTTCTTACTTTCCAATGGGGCAGGTGTACAATAAAATAAATACTAGCAATTAGCAGAACAGGATAATACTGAATAGTTACCAGAATTATGGTTTCATGCTGTGCAATGATGAGTTAGATTATATCCCAAGAACAAGTCCAGTTAAAGTGGGGCCACACTTTAAGGATGTGAATTGGAAAGCATGCAGGAGAGGTTTACAACAACAGATCTAGGAATTAGATTGCAGGTATTAGAATGCATTGGAGAAAGTGGATGGAGATCCGATTGAAGTATACAAATTCAAGAGCTCAGGACAGTGTTAAAAGGGAGAGAATATTTCTGTTTGTGAATCAAGAAGCGAGAGGTCATGGATTTAAAGTGATTAATGAAAGAAGCAAAAGTGATATGAGGAAAACTATCTTCGCAGTGAGTCTGGAATAATGCCAGATTTACATGGAGAAGGTAGGAGAATGGCACGAGGTGAGATGCTCATTTGGAGAGCTGGTACTGACACAAGGGGCTGAATGGCTCCCTGCTGCACTGTAACAATTCTGTGGTTCTTGTGGCATTTTTGAGTGCTTCCCTGAGTGTGTTAGTTCTCTATGACGGATGTAAAATTTTGGGGTGGCACAGGTTGTTGAAAGTATCCCAATGAGAGAAGTAGGCAGGGCACAGCTATTGGGAGGAAACAGCTGTGGCAAGGGTATGGAATAGGTGATTGGAATCAAAGCAGCTATAGCTCTTACACTTATGTATCAGGGTCTCATCTCAGGTTGGGTGTATTTCTCAAATTGCCCACCACCAAAACTCCCACTGTTAGTCTATTTTCCTCCACTGCCAACCTTTAGCCACCCGAAGCCTGGAGGAAGAAAGCCTCATCTTCCACCTTGGGACCCTCCGATCACAAGGGATCAATGTTGATTTGACCAGTTTCCTCATTTCTCACTCTAGTTACCCTTTTGTTCTTAATATATTTGTAAAACCCCTTTGGATTCTCCTTAATTCTATTTGCCAAAGCTATCTCATGTCCCCGTTTTGCCCTCCTGATTTCCCTCTTAAGTATACTCCTACTTTCTTTATACTCTTCTAAGGATTCACTCGATCTATCCTGTCTGTACCTGACATATGCTTCCTTCTTATTCATAACCAAACCCTCAATTTCTTTAGTCATCCAGCATTCCCTATATCTACCTGCCTTCCCTTTCACCCTGACAGGAATATACTTTCTCTGGATTCATTTCTGAAGGCTACCCACTTTCCAGCCGTCCCGTTATCTGCGAACATCTGCCTCCAATCAGCTTTTGAAAGTTCTTGCCTAATACCGTCAAAATTGGCCTTTCTCCAATTTAGAGCTTCAACTTTTAGATCTGGTCTATCCTTTTCCATCACTATTTTAAAACGAATAGAATTATGGTCGCTGGCGCTAAAGTGCTCCCCCACTGACACCTCAGTCACCTGCCCTGCCTTATTTCCCAAGAGTAGGTCAAGTTTTGCACCTTCTCTAGTAGGTACATCCACATACTGAATCAGAAAATTGTCTTGTACACACTTAAGAAATTCCTCTCCATCTAAACCTTTAACACTATGGCAGTCCCAGTCGATGTTTGGAAAGTTAAAATCCCCTACCATAACTACCCTATTATTCTTACAGATAGCTGAGGTCTCCTGACGAGTTTGTTTCTCAATTTCCCTCTGACTATTGGGAGGTCTATAATACAATCCCAATAAGGGTCATCTCTTTCTTATTTCTCAGTTACACCCAAATAACTTCCCTGGATGTATTTCCGGGAATGTCCTCTCTCAGCACAGCTGTAATGCTATCCCTTATCAAAAATGCCACACCCCCTCCTCTTTGCCTCCCTTTCTATCCTTTCTGTAGCATTTGTATCCTAGAACATTAAGCTGCCAGTCCTGCCCATCCCTGAGCCATGTTTCTGTAATTGCTATGATATCCCAGTCCCATGTTCCTAACCATGCCGTGAGTTCATCTGCCTTCCCTGTTAGGCCCCTTGCA
>NC_057750.1:16492504-16509264 GCF_004010195.1 Chiloscyllium plagiosum
AATGATCCAAAAATGTGAATCCTTCTCCCATACACCAGCTCCTCAGCCATACATTCATCTGCTCTATCCTCCTATTCCTGCCCTCACTAGCTTGTAGCACTGGGAGTAATCCAGATATTACTACCCTTGAGGACCTCCTTTTTAAATTCTACCTAACTCTCTGTAATCTCCCTTCAGAGTCTCAACCTTTTCCCTTCCAATGTCGTTGGTTCCAATGTGGACAATGACCTCCTGCTGGCCTCTCTCTCCCGTGAGAACATTCCACACCCTCTCTGAGACTTCCTTGATCCTGGCACCAGGGAAACAACACACCATTCTGCTTTTTCTCTGCTGGCCACAGAAACATCTGTCTGTACCTCTGAATACAGAATCCCCCAACACAATTGATCTCTTGGAAGTCAAAGTACCCATCGTTGTATTAGAGCCAGTCTCAATACCAGAAACTTGGCTGTTTGTGCTATGTTCCCCTGAGAATCCATCACCCCCTACATTTTCCAAAACAGCTTACCCTGTTTGAAATGGGTATATCCACAAATAAATTATTTGGATGCGAGCATAAGAGGTACAGTTAATAAGTTTGCAGATGACACCAAAATTGGAAGTGTAGTGATCAGCGAAGAGGGTTACCTCAGATTACAACATGATCAGATGGGCCAATGGGCAGAGAAGTGGCAGATGGAGTTTAATTCAGGTAAGTGCGAGGTGCTGCATTTTGGGAAAGCAAATCTTAGCAGGACTTATACAGGGGAAAGATATCAAAGAGACCTTTGGGGCAACTTTTTAACAAATGTATGGAATGAGCTGCCAGAGGAAGTGGTGGAGGCTGGCACAATTGCAACACTTAAGAGGCATTTGGATGGGTATATGAATAGGAAGGGTTTGGAGGGATACGGGCTGGGTGCTGGCAGGTAGGACTAGATTGGGTTGGGATATCTGGTTGGCATGGACGGGTTGGACCGAAGGGTCAGTTTCCATGCTGTACATCTCTATGACTTTATCTGCTGCGATGTTTCTTCAGAACAGTGTGGGTGTGAAAAGGATAAAAGGAATGCCTATGACCAGGTGCATAGCAGTAGGGACTGAAGCATGGCTGAAGCGATAGTCCTCCAGAGCTAAAGGGAATGGAGATGGAGCAAGCAAAGAGACAAAGCACGAGGTGTGGTACTGACAGAAAAATAAACAAATCAAGCAAAGGAAAGGGAACAAAATGGGGCAGTGGATGACCATTTATAAACTGAAAAATAATGTTGAGCCTGTATCTAACCGATAGATGAGGTATCATCTTACATTGAGCTTCACTGGAATAATGCAACAGGTGGTGTACAGAGATAGCGTAGCAAGAGCAAGGTTCAGAATTAAAATGGCAGGTTACTGGAACCACAGGGTCATGTTTACAGACTGAGCAGAGGTGTTCTGCAAATCAATCACTCAGTCTACAGCTGGCTCCCCAGTGTAGAGGAGACTGTATTATGAGCAATGAATACAATAGACTAGGTTGAAGAAATATCTGTAAATTGCTACTTCACCTGGAAGAAATGTTTGGGGCTTTGGATGGTTAGAAATTGTTCAGAGGTGTTATGAAGCAATTCTGGTGTTCAGGATTCTCTTAAGGTTAACATGCAGGTTAACTTGGGCAGTTAGGAAGACAATGCAATGTTAGCATTCATTTCAAGAGTGCTAGAATACAAGAGCAGAGATATACTGCTGAGGCTGTATAATGTTCTGGTCAGACCAATTTGGAATATTGTGAGCAGGCTTGAGCTCCACATCCAAGGAAGGAGATGCTGGTGTTGGCGAGAATCAGAGTAGGTTTGCAAGAATTCTCCCTGGGATGACGGGCTTGTCATATGAGGAGTGGTTAAGGACTCTCGGTCTGTACTTGATAGAGTTTAGAAGGATGAGGGGGAAATCTGATTGAAACTTATAGAATACTGAGTGGCTGGATAGAGTGGGCCCGAGGGCACAGCCTCAGAGTGGAGCGTCAGCCACATTAGAACTGAGATGAGAAGGAATTTCTTCAGCCAGAGGATGGTTAATCTGTAGACATCATTGCTGCAGAGGGCTGTAGAGGCCAGATCATTGAGTGTATTTAAGATAGAGACAGCTATGTTCTTGATTGGTAATGGAATCAAGGGTTATGGGGAGGAGGCAGGAGAATGGATTGAAAAAAGCACATCAGCCATTATTGATTGGGTTGAATTACCTAACACTGCTCATCCATCTTATTTAAAAATCACATGATGCTAGGTTATGGTCCAACAGGTTTATTTGAAAGCAATAGTTTTCGGAGCACTGCTCCTTCAAAGGCGACCTAATGAAGGAGCAGCACTACGAAAGCTAGTGCTTCCAAATAAACCTGTAGGACTATGACCTGGTGTTGTGTGATTTTTAATTTTGTCCACCCAAGTCCAACGCCAGCTCTTCCACATCATCTATCTTACAGTCTTATAGATGGAACTTGAACTCAAGCCTCTTGGCTCAGAAGTAGGGATAGTAACAATGCACCTGGAGAGGGGCTAAAAGTGTTACACGTTCTATTATTGTAAAGGATTGGCTAAGGTAGCAACAGCTGTCATTAAATACATGTAACTCATTAATCATTGCTACCCAATTAGATTAGGTATGAGGATAAAGAAGGCTTCTAATTGGCTGAAAACTTAAAGCAAAGCTTATCTGCAGTTTAATGCTTCAGTGCCTGCAATCCCACTGAGTATGTGTGGAGGGGAGAGAGAGAGAGAGGGAGAGGGAGAGGTTACAATGTTAGTTAAAATCTTCCATGACATGGTCTAGCTCCCAATTATAGTGGGCTATTTCATTGCAATCCAGCTAATAATTTGTAATAATGAATAGACAAGCTGATTACAGCCTCATTCGTTCAAGCCCAGCGTCAAACAAACAGCTCAACACGTTAGCAGTGGGATCCTCGTGGCCAGACTGACTCCAAGTTCCAAATTCCAATCTGTGGTACTCAGCAACAGCCACTTGAATTTACATGGCACCTTTAGAGCCATAAAACCTCCAGTGCAGAGGGATTATCAAACACATTTTGATACAATGCTCCAGGTGGAGATACCAGCACCATATCCACAGCCTCTGTAAAAGTGATTGGTTTTTAATAGTGACTGGGGAGGAGGAAGAGCAAATTAGAAAGGAGGGGGAGACATTTAGGAGAAGATTCTGCATCTCAGGAACTCAGCAGCATGGCCATTATTGGAGGTGTGCAAAGGGAATTTGAGGAGTGGAGGGATCTCTGAGTTTTGTAGGGCTGGAGGAGGTTAGGTTTGACAGATTTGTCTCAAGATAGAGTAGTGGAAATTTTAAATAAACTTAGTGCCCCTGGACTTTAAAGTGGGAATTCCCAGTATCTTCAGTGCTATCATATCAATTCAGCTATTTGACCCAACCTGTCTGTCCTTTCATTTGCTTGTGTTGGTCATGGTGTTGGGCCAGAATAAGTCTCGGCTGTGATGCTTTCAGAGTCAAATACCTCATCAGCATCAATTGTCTAGGCTGGCACAAGAATGGTCATTTGGTAACAGGCCATGCAGGCCAGCACAACTAGAATGAATTTATCCTGAAAGTCCCTTGAGAAAATGAGGAGGGAGAATATATGGTTAAAAAAAGCTGGAATGGAAGCAAAGAAAAAAATGTCCAATTTTCTATATGCAGAATAAACACATTTTCTCTTTGTGATTAGTGTGCAAGCTGACAGCTGAACTGGTACTTGTGTAATTAAAATGTTTTACATAATGGACAAAGCTGAGAGGATTATATTGCAGCTAAAATGCATGGAGGGTGGATTCATGACCCTGAATTTAAATGGAAGATTAATGCAGGTAAAATCTGGTGGCATTAGTGTTTATTAAATTTAAGCTTCAATCGGGTTACATGCTAATCTGTAAAAATGAATTGAAAATGAGCTACACTTCATTGTCTCTCATTCTGCTGTTTTATTTCTGCCCCTTTTCCTCTTTACCCGTCTGTGTGCAGTCAATTCCTTTGTTTGCCTCACTTCTTCTCTCGTCCTCCACTCAGATCACAGAATGTCACCACAGCAGTTTTCCAACGCTGTTTGACTTCACCCAGTTGGTTGTTCACAGAGTGGACCGGGAGCTGAGATATTATCCATTTGTTCGAGAATGCTGGTTTAACCATTTTGTATTTTGTGCTGCTTTTTGCAGTTTCCAGCAATAGTTATCAAAAAGGGTACAATCGCACACCACCATCCTGCGCGGAGTTCAAGGTTATTCGGCTGCAGAGGGGCAGGTAAAGAGGAGGAGGGAAATTTATTCCCCCTTCCCCACATACACATGTACAGATTTGTGTGCAATCTCCTGCAGCCTTACAATAATTTTGAAGTCACCACTGCAAAGGTTCTGGCCTCTTTGTCCCCCCCTGACTCCCATCACTACTGGCAATGTTTTTCCAAACATATGCTTTATTCTAAAAGTACATTCTTCAACATTTCAAATTGGACATGACAGAAAATGTAATAGCATTCAGTGTCTTTCCGAAAAGCACCTTCCATGCTGAGGATCCTTAATACCATTGCAATTCCTTTGATATTCATAACATGCATTCCTTGTCAAGCACACATCCCAAGAGGTTTTGCAAAGTTTACAGCGCATCAGCGTACTTAAGCAGTTTTAATGTGCCCCTCAGCAAATAGTCCTAGACTTTGGAAGTGCCAATCCCTTTGCTTCACCAACTTCAGCTTTTAAGTCCCTGGAAACTCTGGAATTCCCTCCAAATAACCTAGCCACCTCTCTCTCTTGCTCTCTCTCTCTCTTTCTTCCCTCCTCTAACACAGGAACAGAGGGACCTAGGAGTAGGACAAGGTCATCCAGCCTTTTAGGATTGCTCTGCCATTCAACCAGGCTGATCTGGTTATAGTTTCAACTCTACTTTCCTGTCTGACCCTTGTAATGTTTGACTCCCTTGCCAGTCAAAAATTTATCTAACTCCGGTTTGAATAAATTCAATGATCCAGTCTTCGCTGCTCTCTGGGGAAGAAATTTCCACAGACTAAAAACCCTCTGATGATAAAGATTTCTCCTCATCTTTATCCTAAAAGGGACAGATCTTATTCTTAAACTGTTCCCCCCCCGGTTCTAGTCTCCCTCACAAAGGAAAACATTCCCCTGTTTTCCACCCTGTTCCGTTCCCTCAGGATCATATGTCTTTCAAAATATTTCATGATTCTTGAAACCCATGTTTTTTCTACAGGGCTTTTTGTTTTCTGTCTTAGTGTCAAACATTGTTTAATTATATTTCTTTGAAACACATGGAGACATTATGAGTCTGTCAAAGGCATTATCAAAATTCCGCAGCGGATCCTCATGGTAGTGTTTTAACTTAATCATCTTCAATTGCTTATCAATAACCATCGTACGATCAGAAGTGGGGATGTTTGCTGTGGCACAGTGTTTGCCATCATTCACAACTCCTTAGATGAATGCAGTCTATGTCCATGTGCCATAAGATCTTGTGGAATGCAGTTCTCAGGAAAGGGTCATAGACTGAAACGCTTACTGTGTTTCTGTCTCTTTAGAGGCTGCCTGTTCTACTGAGTGTTCCAATATTTTCCGCTTTTATTTCAGATTTCAGCCATTGTTATATTCTGCTTATAATGTTTATAATGTTAGATGAGGGTTGAGAGGGGGCATAGAAAAAGTAACAAAAGTTTTGGGCGGCACGGTGGCACAGTGGTTAGCACTGCTGCCTCACAGCGCCTGAGATCCGGGTTCAATTCCCGCCTCAGGCGACCCACTGTGTGGAGTTTGCACGTTCTCCCCGTGTCTGCGTGGGTTTCCTCCGGGTGCTCCGGTTTCCTCCCACAGTCCAAAGATGTGCAGGTCAGGTGAATTGGCCATGCTAAATTGTCCATAGTGTTAGGTAAGGGGTAAATGTAGGGGTATGGGTGGGTTGCGCTTCGGCGGGTCGGTGTGGACTTGTTGGGCTGAAGGGCCTGTTTCCACACTGTAATGTAATCTAATCTAATAGAAATATGTGTTACGTGGGGTTATATCTCCAATGATGTGATCCACACTGTAAGTAATCTAAAGTAATCTAATCATTGGGGAAGAATTGAGTTTTGCTGAAAATATCCACAAAATTTGTAATATTGTGCAGAAACTTTAGATTCTGAGGTTGTTGGTGGTGGTGACACTAGAAGTGAGTCGCACTTGTGCTTGAGGGCAGAATGCCTGGGCATGCATGATCAGCCTAGCTGATAACTAATGAGATACGCATGCATGGGTGCATGATGCATAATGCAGCCAAGGCTGGCAGGAAGTTGGTATTCTCATTGTTACCTCACAGGTTCAAAGGTCAACTGCCTTGTTGACAGGACAGCCGGACAGTTCCTTCTTTGCATGCCAGGAATATTGTTCTCAGTATCTGAAGAACCTCTGGGAACTGCAACTCTTACTTGCACCATTGATAATTGGTAATAATCCATTGATAATAATCACTTACTATGTCAAAACATGGATATCCAATGGCCCCATGGTTTAGCAGCGCCACGCTGCAGATTCTCCACAGGGCCAAGTGAGAAATCCAGGAGGTCCTGTTTCATAGGAGTGGAAGCATGTTGCTCTCCTGATTGATCACGTTGCTTGGACAGAGGTAGTTGCAATGCAGCTAGGCTGTACTTGGAAGGACCAATGTCCAAGACAAGAAAATGGTGGATGATTTGCTGAGGTCCCCACGAGGAAGTGACACCACCCAGTCACTGCAAATGGACATGTACAGGAACAACAAGCAATGTCAGCGAGCCAGTGCAGTGGGCTGTCAGACAGGAATTAGGGTTTTCAGACCTCACTATCACATGGAAATTGTAGATGAAATGTGTGGGAGCCATTTCATACTCTGAATGCTGTACCTGTTTCTAGACACTGCAAACACTCAAACACTAACTGGAAGGGGCTCAGCAACTAAGATAAGCCTGTATCCTCATAAAGTAGTTGTATTAGAACCAAGTATGCATTAATGGAGCTCTGGAGTATCGTAGCATCCAGTGCAGAGGCTTATATATGCTGTTGACAACAGGACTAATGCCTGAAACATTAATGAGGAAACAGATTGTGTATAAAACCATCAGTTAATTTTGTTTGTCCTCCATTGTATGTGGAGCAAATCCATCAAGCTGAGACAGCCTACACCCAAGCTCCACATTGAGCATCATGCATGAGGATGATGACTCAGAATCCTCACAGGGCAGGTACACTCATCCTGGTGGATGCATATTCCACATTTGGCTCACAGTTACAGTATGGTATGCACATCAGAGGCACATGCCCACAGTTACTGGAGGATATGGGAGGTGAGGACACTGGCACTTGGAGGACCACTGGAGACCAAGCCCTTGCTGAGCCCCACAAAGATGATGAGCTCTAGAATCAGCCATAACAGACCTGGTGAAGATGCAGAGACAGGCAGGGTAGCAGCAACAAGAGAAGCCAGAGCCTGTGCACACTATAAGCACAACTGATATTTCGCCTGACTTCAGTTCAGAAGATTGCAGGTTTGACTCCTGGCTGGCTCGAAACTTTAATGGGGCCCTCTTGTGGCACAGTGGTAGTGTCCTCACCCCTGGACTGCGAGGCTCAGGTTCAAGTCCTAACCTGCTCCAAAGGTGTGTAATATCATCTCTGAACATGATGATCAGAAAAATAGGTTAATAGAGCAAAGATTGGATGAGTGTACAGCCATGTAGAATTCCAAAAGGCTCCACATGGTGCAACGAACAGGTTGCACACACTGACTTTCCCCTTAGAACGCAGATGTGCACTTGATGATTTTCCTAGGTTTCTCAGCTACTAGTCAGGTGATATTATCACTATACTATAGTTTCCCTAAGCTTTTCAGTTCATGTCCCATTGCAATTTCTTGACCACAATTGTCTGAGCATCACATATACCACTCACTGCATCCCTGCTAATTCAAAACTATATGCATGCAATGATTGTGTGACAGACCCAGAGAGCAAGTATGGAGTGAGGTACCACTGTGCCTGTAAAGGTAGATGTGAGAACATGAGCATGAAGGCACATTATATCATCAACGAACCATGCCAGGCTGCCATCTTTCTGCTATTGTCTTTCTCTGTTGCTCCTGAATCCTTATGGAGGGGCTTCCTATTGGACTATGAAACATTCCAGTATTTTAGCTGTACTCAGTAGCACCAATAGACAAGCAGGGAAAGAAGATAATTCTACGAAAATTGTCTCAAAGTATAGTATAGCTGTTAAAATTTCTGTCTGTTCCCCAAGGTTAGACCACAGCTCTTTGTAAGCACAAACTAGGGGAATTGCAAGGATACCTGTGATACATGTTTGGGGATCTTGTTTATGTTGGAATCTGGCAGAATAATCAATTGCCACACATATATATTTCGACATAAAAAAAAGCAACCTGTTCAGACATATTACGTACATGTCTGGAGCAGGTAGGACTGGAATCCAGACCTTCTGGCCCAGTAGCAGGGATGCTACCACTACACCACAGGACTCCATTGCCACAAACATCACCACTGGAAAATTGGAATGTGTTGAAAATTGGCAGAGATCCAGTCTAACTGATTTAATGCATAATTTTCAATTTGTTTATGGGCTCAAATTAATTGTGTAGTTGAACCTGAAATCTGCAGGCACATTCATAAATAGATGAAGTAATATCACCCTCATAGAAGGTTATGTACACAGAAAAACTAAAACTAGTCATAAAAACACATGCGGTGGTTATATAATCATTGGTTTCTGGGAATAGCTGAACAACTCAATGTGTTTCATAATAGTTCTGGATATTGCTATTTGAAAGGGAGGTCGGGAATATCACGTTGCTGATATCTTTGGAGCTGAATTCTCAGTTCACAAAACCATTTGACTTGCAAGATAAAGAGACTTAACCTGCTCCATTTTTGCATGCTCAGCTTTATTTGCACATGGAACCTTGTATTAAAAATATCAACAGAACCTGACAACATACAGACAGAAAAAGACATTTGAGTCAAAGAGCACTGCTCCTCAATGAAATTAAATCATGACTGAACTGCATTTTAACTCCACTTGCTCACCTTGGTTCCAAATCCATTAATACCCTTACGTAACAAATAATCTATCAAACTCAGTTTTAACAGCTTTGGTTGACTTCTAGTCTTGAGCATTTTAAAAGAGACTTTCAGATAACCACTCCCCTAATGTCAAGAATGGCTGTTTCCTGGCATACGTTACCCTTCAACCTGACATTACAAGAAACAGATTATTTAACTATTTTCACAGTTAGACATTTTAAATGTCACATTGCCTCCAATATGATAATAATCTTATACTGACTATCAAAGATACCTAACCAGAACCAAAAGCACTGTGGGTCCAGTGAGTTCTGAGGAAGGGTCACTGAAGCTGAAAGGTTAACTCTGATTTCTCTCTTCAGATATTGCTAGATCTGCTGACCTTTACCAGCAATTTCTGTTTTTATATCAAAAATACCTAATTGCCTGTTAAGCTCTTTGTGATATTCTGAGATTGTGAAGAGGTGACATATAAATAAATGAATGTTATTATTTTTGCCTACATACCGCTCATATTGAAAACAATTCTAGTTTTGTTGATAGGAAGTGGCCTTTTCCAGCAGAGACAGCATTTATTGCCCATTCCCTAATTGTCACGAGAAAATGGTGGTGAGCTGCATTCTTAAATCACCACTGTGATGTTAAGGAATAAAGTCCAGGATTTTAACCCAGTGACACGATGTACTTTGATTAGATTAGATTACTTACAGTGTGGAAACAGGCCCTTCGGCCCAACAAGTCCACACCGACCCGCCGAAGCGTAACCCACCCATTCCCCTACATTTCCCCTATATTTCCAAGACAGGATGGTGAATGTGGCTTGAAGGGAATCTTGGAAGTGGTGATGATCCCATCTAGTGTACTTCCTGTCCTTGTCCTTCTAGTGGGTGGTGGTCATAGGTTTGATAGGTGCTGTCTAAGGAGCTTTGTTGAGATGCTGCAGCACATTTGTAGATGGTACACATTGCTGCTGCTGTGTGTTGGTGGTGGAGGGAGTGAATGTTTGTGAACGTGGTCACAATGAAGTGACTGTTTTGTCCTGGATGATGTCAAACTTCTTGAATATTGGGGTTGCTTGTGGAGAGAGTTTCGTCATACTCCTGGCTTGTGCCTTGTAGATCATGGACAGGCTTTGGAAGTCAGGAGGTGAGTTTTTAGTTACAGAATTTCTAGTTTCCTATCTGCTTTTGGAGCCACAACTAGTGCAGACCAGTTTCTATTCAGTGGTAACCCCAGATTGTTTATAGTGGGGGAATTCATACCGTAAATAGTAATGCCATTGGGCAAGGGGGAATGATTAGATCCCTTTTGTTGAAGATATTCATTGCCTGATTTCTTAAGTAAGTGTTACATGTCATTCATCAGCCCAAATCTGGATAATGTCCAAGTCTTGCTGCATTTGGACACAGACTGCTTCAGTATGTGAAGAATCATGAATATTGCTGAACATTGTGCATTATCAGAGAACAGCCCTGCTTCTGACCTATCGCAGAATTGATACATCATGCCTGCACTGGTTCTATTACCTTGTGCCAATTTCCCATCTTTTCCCATAATCCTGCACAACATATCTATCCAAACAATTATCTCATGCCGTCTTGAATGCTTCAATTGAATCTGCCTCCACCACATTTCCAGGCACTGCAATCTATATAATGAAGGGAAGTTATTGATCAAGCAGCTAAAAATGGTTTGGCTAGGACGCCAGGCTGAGGAACTCTTGCAGAGGTATCCTGTAACTGAGATGACTGACCTTCATCAACTCCAACCATCTTCCTGCCACATGTGACTCCAGTCAAAGAAGACCTTTCTCTCTGATTTACAGTGTCTCCAGTTTTTCTAGAACTCCAGTCAAATGGCATATTGATGTCAGTTTATCATTTGGATGAGAATATAAGAGGCATAAGTTTGTGGATGACATCAAAATTGGTGACATATTGGACAGTGAAGAAGGTTATCTGAGATTACAAAGAGATCTTGAGCAATTAGGTCAAGGTTCTGAGGAGTGGCAGATGGACTTTAATTCGGACAAGACTAGAGTGGTGCTAGAAAAGTCCAGCAGGTCAGGCAGCATCCAAGGAGCAGGAGAGTTGATATTTCGGGTAAAAGACCTTCATCAGGAATGCCTTTGCTGATGAAGGGCTTTTGCCTGAAACGTTGATTTTCCTGCTCCTCAGATGCTGCCTGACCTGCAGTGTTTTTCCAGCACCAAGCTAATCTTGACTGTGATCTCCAGCATCTGCAGTCCTCACTTTTGCCTTTAATTTGGACAATGGAAGGTATTGTATTTTGGTAAAACAAACAAGGGCAGGACTTATTGATGGTAGAGCCCTGGGTAATGTTGTAGAATAGAGAGACCTAGGGATTCCAGTACATAATTCTTGAAATTTGCATCATGTAGACAGAATGGTTAAGAAGGCGTTTACATGCTTGCCATCATTGCTCAGTCCTTTGAGTATAGGTGTTGGTACATCATGTTGAGTTTGTACAGGACATTGTTGAGGCCACTTCCGGAGTATTGTATGCAGTTCTGGTTGCCCTGTAATAGGAAGGATATTATTAAGCTGGAGAGGGTTCAGAACAGAATTGTCAGGATGTTGCTTGAAATGGAGAATTTGAGTTATAAGGAGAGGCTGGATAGGCTGGGACTTTTTTCAGGGATGACCATATAGAGGCTTATAAAATTACGAGGGGGTAGATAAGGTGAATAGCAAAGGTCATTTCTCTGAAGTGGGGGAGTTCAAAACTTGGGGGCATATTTTTTAAGGTGAGAGGAGAAAGATTTCAAAAGGACGTGAGGAGCAATTCTTTTACACAGAGAGTGGTCAGTGTGTGGAATCAACTGCCAGAGGAAGTGGTGGATGTAGGTACAGCTACAAGCTACATGAATAGGAAAGGTTTGGAGGGATATGGGCCAAATGCAGGCAGGTGGACTTAGTTCAGTGCAGGAAACTTGGTTAGCATGGACTAATTGGGCCATGCTGTGTGACCTCACCTCTGTAACTCAACTATATTTTTTCATCTTTGAAGCAAGACTGTAATGGGGATCAGGAGCTGATTGGGTTTGTTAGAATCCAAAAGAAGGATTTTTGACAAGAGAGTCATTGAGAAGATTATCTCTTTGCATGTGCTGCTTGATAACACTGTTGATGAAACCTTCTATTTATTGATGATGGGGCAATAATTGGCCAGGTTGGATTTGTTGTGATTTTTTTCCATGTAGAACATACCAGGGTGATTTTCCACATTGTCATATAGATGACAGTGTTGTATCTGCTCTAGAACAGTTTGGCTAGGGGTGCAGCAAGTTCTGGGGCATCAGTCTTTCATATTTTTGCTGGAATATTGTCAGGACCCGTGGCCCTTGCGGTATCCAGTGCTTTCAGCTGTTTCTTGATAGCACATGCCCTGAATCAAATTCACCAAAACTGTCATCCATGATGCTGGGGATCTCCAAAGGAAGTTGAGATGGATTATCTACTTGGAATGTCTGTCTGAAGATTGTTGCAAAAGCTTCAGCCTTATCTTTTATACTAATGTGCTGGGCTGACCAGTCATTGAGGATGAAGATATTTATGGAGCCTCCTCCTCCAGTCAATTTATAAACTGCCTCATAAATCTCTGAAGTGATAACATGCAACAAATTGTATTGTTGTACAGTTATTACACTGGGCGGCCATTCTTTTAAAGAGGAACCTCCTACAAACAATGGGAAATATAACCAATTAAAACATTTCATTCTGATGAGGACATGGTGGTAGACATAACCTGTCTTTTTCTCTCTTTGTTTATTGGGGTAGTTTGGTCTAAAACTTCTGAGTTCTTGGAATTGTCATCTTTAATCAGTTTGAGAATCTAGCCACCATCCAGACAAACCTGTATTGGGAGGAAATATGGTTGGCAAGTCGGCATTGATTACGCAATTCCTAGTTGTAAAGATAATGAGGAGCTGCTTCCTGAACAAGTCTGTAGTGGAATGGCATTTCCTCAGCATTGAAAGATAGGGAGTTCTTGAATTTGATTCAGTGATGATAAAGGATAATGACAGTTCCAAATAGAGATCCTGTGTGACTGGAGGAGGATCTTGCAGATGGTTTTGGGGCAGTGTTATCAGAAACAAGTGAGTGGGCAAAAACTTGGCTGATAGTACATAATATGGGAAAATATGAGGTTATGCGCTTTGGCAGAGAGAGTGGAAGAGCTAGATTTTATGTAAATGGGGAAGGCACAGAGAGATTTGGGGTTCTCATGCATGAGTCATAAAAAGCTAGCAACCAAGTTCATGGGGAAGACAAATGGAACATAGGCCCTCATTTTGCAGGGAAAGGGGTATTAAAACAGGGAGGTTTTGCTAAAACTATAAACAGAACTAGTTAGACATCACCTGGAATACTGTAAACAGCTTTGGTCCCCTTATGTAAAGAATGTTATACTGGCATTGGAGACAGTTGAGGGAAGAATCACTAGGTTGATTCTGGGTTTGGAGAGATGTCCTTATATGGAGAGGTTGGTAAAGATGGGCCTGTATTCATTAGAGATTAGAAGAATGAGAGGAAACCTTATTGTAATATGTAAGATTATTAGGTGCTTAAGAATGTAGATTTGGACAGATTGTTTCCCTATATGGAATTGTCTCGGAATAACCTCAGTAAGGAGTTGCTTATTTAAGACCAAGATGAGGAGGATTTTCTTCTCTCAGAGAGTAGTGAATCTGTGGAATTCTTTACCACATAGGTCTGTGGTCATTAAGTATACTCAAGGCTGAGCTAGGTTTTTAAACAGGAAGGGAATAAAGAGTTACAGGGGATAAGGCAGGAAAGTGGAGTTGAGAATCATCATGTCAGCCACAATCTCTTTGTACGGCAGAGCAATGGGCTGAATGGCCAACATCTGCCAAACCTTATGAATTTTTGGAATGTTTAATCTTCTGACTGCAGGGACAAAAATCCTACTATTGCAACAAGTTGAAAGGGGGCAGAAAATCAAGGATTGAGGAGGTTAGGACTTGAAGGGTGCAAATGTTAAGAAAGATTTTTTTAAGACCTCAAATATAATTTGCCATGGAAAGCTCACTTTGCATGGTCAGCTGCCTTACTTTGATGTTAAGTATGATGCCTCCTCCCTTACCCAGTTCATCTTGGATTTTTCTGCATACAGTTTGCTTCCTTCATTATTTGAGTGTCTTTCATCAATGCTTGGCCAGGGCTTCCTGTGCAGCCTTACACACTGCGCATTAATGTGCAGGTGGTCATGTAACCAACAATCACATCAAACCCACCCCCCTGCACCAACCACTTGCCTCCAAAACTTCCTGTTTCACACAGTCAGAGGGAAAAACAAGGCTTCAGTCTGCAGAGGGCATGTCAACTTATTTCTGTGGTGATGCTGTTAACTCTTCCAATCCTTCATTTCTGCTGTGCAACTGAACAGTTTATGTGAGTGGTCTGCGTATTTTGAGTGAGCTGATTGCAGAAAGGAGTGAGTTAGATGATAGAATAGCAGAGAAAGAGGCTGTTCATACGGTTGTACCGGTGTCAGCTCTTGGAAAATATTCCCCAGTGAGCTCTACCACTTCTGCTGATTCTGCATATTCTGTAATTTCCTTATTTTCAGGTCTAGATCCAATTTTCTCATGAAAGATCTCACTGAATCTGCTTCCAACAACCCTCAGATCACAATAAGTAAAACATGTTAAAAATGCTTCCTCATCGCTTTCTTAATTTTGTCGTCAGTGTGGCAAGCTGTAAGACTGGGCAAAGCCTTCTGGTCAGTGATGAGGAGTGGTGTTCCGGGTGTATAGCATATAGCAATAGTAACCTGTGACACAAGGAACTGCTAATGGAAACAGATGTAAGCAGTTACTTTGCCTGCCTCACATGTGATATGGGGAAATCTTTTAAGTCTTCTCGGAAGAACAATCCCAGTTTCACTCATCTCTCCACATTAACTGCAGCTCCTCATCACTTCTACCCATTCTGGTTAATCTCCTTTGCATATTCCATAAGGTCATGACACCATTTCTCAAGATTCAAGAAATAATCCAGATTGTGTAGCCTACCTTGGCTGTTGGCTTGTCATAAAGGCCCTCTGGTTCGTGAATGTCGTTTATGGAAGGAAATCTGCTGTCTTTCCTGGCCTTTTTAAAAAACGTATTTGGTCATTGTATGTGGGCATTACTGGCTAGACAAATATTTGTTTCCTGTCCCTAATTGCTGTTGAGAAGGTGTTGGAGATCAGCCTTCTAGAACTGCTGAAGTCCATTTGATGTAGATGCACCCACAGGCATTTAGGATCGAGTTGCAGGATTCCAGCAAAAGAACAGCGATTTATTTCCAAGTTTGGATGGTGAGTGGCTCATCAGGAGGCTTGTTCCCATGTATCTCCTGTCCTTGTCCATCTAGATGGTAGTGGATCTGTCTGCCAGGTGATGTCTTAGAAACCTTGGAGAATTTCTGCAGTGCATCTTGTAGAAAAGATTCAAAGAAGGTTCACTGGGATGATCCCTGGAATGGAGGGGTTGCCTTACGAGCAAAGACTAAACAGGTTGGGACTCTACTTGCTGCTGTTTGGAAGAATGAGAATTGATCTCATTGAAATATAAATGATTCTTAAGGGTCTTGACCTTTGAGAGGATGTTTCCCCTCCTGGGAGAATCTAGGACCAGAGGGTATAGTCACAGGATACAGGAGCACCAATTTAAGACAGGGATGAGGAGGAATTTCTTCTCTCAGTGGGTTGGGAGTCTTTGGAACTCCTTGCCACACAGAGCTGTGGGGACAGAGTCCTTGTGTATATTTGAGGCTGAGAGAGAGATTCTTGATTAGTCGGGGAATCAAGGGTTGTGCAGAAAGGGCAGGAAAGTGCGGGATTAGCCATGATTCTATTGAATGGTGGAACAGGCTCGAGGGACTGAACAGCCTACTCCTGTTCCTATTTCTTATGACCTTTTGGCCCAAGTACTTAGGAGTGTGAATGTTACTTCCCACTTTTCAGTCCAAGCCTGGATATTGTCCAGGTTTTGCTGCATTTGGATGTAGTTTGAGTATATCATGGGTTGTCAGTGGTGCTGAATATTTCATAATTATAAGTGAACATAATCATGTGTCACCCAATGATAGAGGGATCGTCATCAGTGAAGCAGCTGAAGATGGTTTGACTAAGGACACCACAGTGAGGAACTCCTGCAGAGATGTCTGGAGCTGACTGACCTCCAGCAAACACGACCATCTGCCTTTGTGCTAGGTATGACTCCAATCATCAGAGAGTTTTTCCCTTGCTTCCGATTGACTTCAGTTTTGCTAGGGATTATTGATACCATACTTCGTGAAATGCGGCCTTGATCTAAAGAGCAGTCTCTCTCACGTCATCTCTGGAGTTTAGCCCTTTGTTCCTTTGTGTGTACCTAAGGCTGTAATGAGGTCAGGAATGTATTGATCTTAGGCCGAACCCAAACACAATAGTTTATTGCTAAGCAAGAGCTGTTTGGTAATGCTGTTGATGACCCCTTTCCACCTCATTACCAATAAGAATAGACTGATGGGGCAATATATCTGGATTAGTGGTGCTGGAAGAGCACAGCAGTTCGGGCAGCATCCGAGGAGCAGTAAAATCGACGTTTCGGGCAAAAGCCCTTCATCAGGAATAAAGGCAGAGAGCCTGAAGCGTGGAGAGATAAGCTAGAGGAGGG